>NW_022639875.1:31366-33013 GCF_010583005.1 Odontomachus brunneus | reverse complement strand
GGAATTTATTTTAATGTATATTTGTTGGCTTTGTGACATCAAACAATTATAATTATTGTAATGATAATAGTTGTTATAATAATTGGAAAGTGATAATAAAATTTAAGTCGAGTAGGCGGTAATGAATTTCTTATAATTTGTCGTGTAAATACTCAAACGCTAATATAATAGTAATTTACGATTATTGTATAGTAGCTGTGCGTCGCTCTTATAATAATTCGCCAGGACACGCTCGCAAAGGTCGGTCGGTGTTGCCGACAGTCAGTCGAAGGGCCCGGGCGGTGGCCTATTGGTAGCAGGCGACGGCCGGAGCGGAAGTAGAATATTTCGGTATCGTTTCCGAATTGTAGTAATATCGTGTAGTAATGTGTAATTTCTCCCGAACAAATGCTTCGTAGCAACAGGTCGGCGAGACTAGTTAATACAGAGGTTAAAGAGTAAAAATTATGTGTCACAGAATAATATGTGTGTGTCTGAGAAAAATGTCGAGTAACTACTGACAAAACTGTGTCGCACTGTGTGTAAAATGTTGAAGAACTGCGGAGCGAAAATTGTGTGTCGCACTGTGTGTGAAATTACTGCGCAAAAAGATCTATACGTGTTACTGTCTGGGAAAAATAATGAAGCACTGCGCTAAAATTACGTGTGAGTGTCTGGAAAAATGATGAAGCACTGCGCTAAAATTACGTGTGAGTATCTGGAAAAATGATGAAGCACTGCGCTAAAATTACGTGTGAGTGTCGTAAGGAAAAAAATGATGAAGCACTGCCCGCGCGCTCCGGTGGCAAGGCTTATATAGGCTCCGGCGGCTTCCGACGGCGGTCGGGCTGCAGCGCCGAATTGCAGGGTGGCATGGTGGTCCCAAGTCGGCCTTCATTAAAGGGATTCCATTACTCTTCAGCTTCCTGGTACTGCATGCGGGTGGCTGAATGACGTGATGCACGGTGGCGTGATGCATAGCGACGCAATGGTGTCATTTTGTTATCGTTCGTTCGTGTTCATGCGAGTTCGCTATACGAATATTTTATATTATTCTAATTGTATTAATAATTCTGTTGTTATGTATGGCCTTTTATATTTCCCCATTAATTGCAATGATATATTATCATACTAGAGTACTTTTATTGTACTGTTGACGATTTTATAATTTAATCTCGGCCCTTTTTAACAATTGAATTATTAAATCCGCTGTTAAAATAGGTTTTCGCTTAAAATACTACTTATGTTATTACTCAGTTAGCACAAATCGGCCAATGGCCACTATGGCCTTTTAATATTATAGTGACGCAAAAGTTTTAAAGTTTTTGGAGGCCTGGACGTTACACCTCCCCCCTTTTAAAGACAAATTCCGATGTTTTCGAAGGGATTTGTTCTAGAACTGAGAGTCGTTCGCTTAATTCTCGATATGCGGCGCTGTGCGGGGCTGTTGGTTTGGGAGGGTCAAGAACTGGAGCGGTCGTTTTCGTGTTGTTCGTGCCGGTTGGTTGAATTGGGACGGTGTTATCGCTGCTTCCTTTAGTCTGGTCATCATTGGCGTCATTTTGCTCTTTTGGTCGCCTTGGCGTGTGTGCGAGGTGGAGCAACAGGTGGGTGAGTGTACTCCACATGGCTCCTAGGAGGTGTAGACTGCAGCCATATACCGTGTGT
>NW_022639875.1:31050-31356 GCF_010583005.1 Odontomachus brunneus | reverse complement strand
AATCTTGAATTGTGAGAATGTGTGTATTTCCATTATTAGTCGTGGGTAATGGTCCCACTATATCTAGCGCGATTTTATCAAAAGCGGCACCGGGGGTGTCGGTAATAATCATGGGTTGCTTAATTTTGATTCGCGTTAATTTTTTCAATTGACATTCTCTACATCGTTGAATAAATTTTTGGATATCCTTTTTCATATTGGGCCAGGAATAATTTGTACGTAATCTATTATATGTTTTTGTAACTCCTTTATGTCCGCCTATGGCAGATGAATGATTTTCGTCTATAAGTACATGTCTGTTTTCTT
>NW_022639875.1:26213-26874 GCF_010583005.1 Odontomachus brunneus | reverse complement strand
GTTTATCATAATAGTGTTTATTTCTTTCTTTTGATTTGATTAAATTTTGCCTAGCCTCTTCTTGAGTTTCTTGTAAATGTTGGAATAAATCGGAAAGGTATTCTTGATACGTTGGTTCTAAATTTTCCTCAAGTGTTTTCTGTGATGAGGGAAGGCGAGGTATTCGTCCATAAATTAGTTGGAAGGGTGTGTATTGAGTGCTCTCATGGATACTTGTATTATAGGAAAACATAGCCAAATTCAAATAATCGTCCCAATTATTTTCTTTTGTAATTTGTGTCTTCAAATATTCCGCTAGTGAATGGTGCGATCTTTCAATGGAGCCTTGAGATTGAGGGTGATAGGCTGTTGTCTTATATTGTTTAATGCCGAATTTTTTTGAAAGGTTCCTCATTAAAGAGGTTAAGAAATTAGAACCTTGATCGGTTAGAAGAGCTTTGGGGGCTCCATAAATGCAAATAAAATTTTTTGTAAAAGCATCTGCTATTGCCAATGACGTTGTTTCGCTCAAAGGGATTGCTACTGAATATTTCGTAAGTAAATCTTGAATTGTGAGAATATGTGTATTTCCATTATTAGTCGTGGGTAAAGGTCCCACTATATCTAGCGCGATTTTGTCAAAAGCGGCACCGGGGGTGTCGGTAATAATCATGGGTTGCTT
>NW_022639875.1:24867-26070 GCF_010583005.1 Odontomachus brunneus | reverse complement strand
AGGGAATGTCATCAAAATGATCCGTTTTCCGAATACTAAATGATTTTAAATTTATTTCTCCTATTACGTCTAGGAGGGATTTAATGCAGTTCTTTACGTTGTCTGAGTCAATGATTGTTTGACTATCTAATTTAATAGGGAGTGAAATTAAAACCTTAGTGCCGAAGGCATTTACTTTAGCTCTTTCTAAATTAATATTTTCATATTTTGGAAGGCGTTCGGCTTGTTGGTGTTCCTTTGCACCGTTATCATATGGAGTTCCGTTTAGAGTTATAAATATTACTTGATTATCATTTCGTGATAAAACTGTCTTACGTGTCTCGTTAATTTTTACAAGGGGTTGAGGTCGCGGTAAATTCGCGGGTACGGAATTTGATTCAAATATTTCTTCATCTTCACTACTCTCGGTTTCTTCTATAAACTCTGTGTTTGATTGTTCTTCATCTGAGGTTGAAAATATATTTTCCCATCCTATATTTTGCATCTCGGGCGGGTTTGAATTATTAATATCGTTATCGTCATATGGTATCTCGATTTCTACGATGGATTCTATATCTTGAGGGTCTTGAATATTAGTTGGGGGAAATGTAAATATTTGATTCGTTTCTGTGGGAGGTGATGGTTGGGCATTATCGTCTAAACTCTCAACTGGGGGATGACCTTGTAAAGTGCTCGAATTATCGCGAGTGTTACTATGTTGCTGCCTACTGGGTGCGGTTCGGTAAGAAAACAAGGATTCATTAGAAGATTCATTAAAAATGGAAGGATCTGGAATGGAGAGAGGATTACTCGAGGCGATCGGAGGATTTCTTGATAAAGCGTCTGCATTGCTGTTGAGAGTACCCTTTTTATATTGAATTTCAAATTCATATTCAGATAATTTAGTGCGCCATTTCCATAAACGCGACGAGGGGTCTTTAATTGAATTTAACCACACTAAAGGTTTGTGGTCTGTAATGATTTTGAATTTTCTGCCATATAGATAAGGTCTAAAATGGTTAATACAGTAAATGATAGCTAGACATTCCTTTTCAATGGTTGAATATTTCTGTTCTGCTAGATTTAATACTGTAGAAGTATAGGCAATATGAGGATCCTTTCCTATTGGTCCTTGGCTTAAAATTCCGCCTACGGCGTAGCCTGATGCATCCGTCGTTAAATTAAAAGGACGAGAAAAATCCGGATATTGTAAAAGTGGCTCCG
>NW_022639875.1:20415-23048 GCF_010583005.1 Odontomachus brunneus | reverse complement strand
GTTTACTATCCACCTAACGAGGTGGCGCTCGCGTCGGTGGGCTTAAGGCCCACAGTGACTTATCTTCCACCTAACGAGGTGGCGCTCGCGTCGGCATTCGTATGGTTTAAAGAAAAATAAAATTAGCGTAGTCACGGCGGACGTGACACTATACGAGAGAGAAAAAAAAAAGAATTTACTGTCCGGTGGGTGTGTATTCCGTTACACTAAGCGGAATTTGTGATGTCTAGCTGTTCGCTGGCTAAATAAAATCTGTCTGAATTTTCAAGAATTAAGGATTTTATGTAGTCTTTCTCTTCATTATTTAAATGGTCAAGGCGTAATAATCTTAAAATTTCAGCTTCTCTCGACGCTGCAGAATAGAAGCTTGAATTGGGAATGGTATTAAAAGGACCATAGGCCGTCGGGATCCCTCGGGTCTCAACAGCAACACAGACAGTCGCGGGCCCTCGGTCGCAACTATTCAGTGTATCCGAAAAAATGGAATTAAGAGAACTTTCATGAGTGTGATCAATTAATTCAGAGTTAGAAGGGGAAAAGAACGGACTGTGGGTACCGGCAAGCCCTCGGGTCGCGGTACCAACACAAGGATCCCCATTACCTCGGCCGGAGACCTTCTGTGTATCCAAAATATCAAAGTCGAGTAATTCGACATGGGGGATTTCAGTATTGATCACCTCAGAAGTTGTATTAAAAATGGGTAAGTATGCCTTGCCTTTATGATTAGTGACTACGGCGTCACCTAAGAGTATGCCGTCTTTAGATTTTAAACGCGGAAGATACCCTTGAGATTTCTCAGGGTTAGTAATTACGACACAAAAGGGTGCTACAGTGCGCGGTTGAATTTCCATATGTTCTACCTCGGCGAACGGAATGCATACTGTGTCACAAAAAATTGAATTCTCTTTATAATTAATAGTCGCGTCATGTTGGATAAAGAACGCGGTCCCGTTTGGTCGCTCAGATTAACGAAACGTTTGCTCTCTCTTTGTTTTAGACCTACCTGCATACACCGGCAATAGTCTGGGGAGGTGGAGAGCTTTGCACCGAGAGGAAGTTTCAAGCGAGTGTAATGTTGTGTAAAGGCGATGTAATAGTAATAAAGTGATGAATGATAAATTACAGATCCTATATTTGACAAAAGAATGTATAAATTGAATAAAATGAATTTATGTATTTACTGCGTATTTTATTTGTGAAGAAGTAATTAATATATTGAAGATAAATTTGTATAATTTAATAATGCAAAAGTTAATGAGGAGCAAAAGTCCATAAGAATGATCGAAATAGGTTTGATCTATGGATAAGGAATATTAGGATGGTAAATTCAATTTGGTTTTAGTGTATTCTTAATAAAGCTCAACAATCAAGGAGCTCTGTCAGAGTCTCGTTCAGAAATCCCACGCTTAGGAAATCCTCATCACGCGCTACTCTGCATTTCGCTGTATTTATAATTGAGTTTCGGAGCATACGAGACGCTGCCGAAACTGTCAGAGCTCTGTATTATAAGCAAAAGAATCTGCCAGGAGCAGTTAAGCTACCTGAAGCAGAGATAGAGAGAGAAAGAAACACTATTACGATGGCGTATTGTAACGTCCCGTTTGGTCGCTCGGGTGGTCTGATGACGTTATGCGCTGTGGCGTGATGCATAGCGATGATGCATCACGGTGATGTCATGCTGGACGTGTTCATTCGTGTCTGCGCGAGTTCGTTCGCGAATATTCTTATATTATTGGAGTTTCCTACCAATTCCTTCGTCATGTATGGCCTTCTGAATGATTATATGAATACCTAGTTTCTATAATAATCCGATTTTTATCCTTGGCCGTTTTTGACGAGTGAATTAATAAGATTCCTGGTTTTTAATGAAAATAAAGCTTATAATAACTAATTAGAGTTTATTCTATGAGAGCTCATGATATCGTGGACTTTGGATTGTTATCTTTAACGTATCTTTTGAATTCTTAATTATTTCTTACTGCGAATCAATTTGCCTAAAATATATTCTGTCCTTGTCTATCAATATCGTGACTTCTCATATGGCGCTTCGAATGGTTATAGTATACTATTTGGTTCATACGACGTTCTATGTCTCAGGCTAGCACAAATCGACCTCTGGTTATCGCGGAGTTTAAATATTGTAATGATCGCGAAAAATTGAAGTTTTCTGGGGCTGGGACGTTACACCTCCCCCCTTTTTAAGACAAATTCCGATGTTTTCGGAGGGATTTGTTCTAACTCTGAGATTCTCTCGTTTAATTCCCTAAATGAAACGGTTTGCGAGGGTTGTATGGTTATTTTAAGTGGGCTGGGCGCAGTGGGCGCTGTCTGTTGTAACGTCCCTTGCGACCACTCAGACACAAGAAAAGTTTGCTCTCTTTTGTTTTAGGCCTGCCTGCATTCACCGACAATAGCCAGGGCTGGTAGAGAGCGGTGCATCGAGAGGAAGTTATTTAAGTGTGCGTTTATGTGTAATGAGAGTAAAGTGACTTGAAAGTAATAACTTTCTATGAAAAATAGTTAAATTGTAATAAGTAGTAGAACAAAAATGTAATGTAAAGTGATTCTGATTGATGTATGCAAATGAAATAGGAAATAAAGAATTGAAAACAAGAAAAATATAAGATTCTGAC
>NW_022639875.1:20161-20405 GCF_010583005.1 Odontomachus brunneus | reverse complement strand
TCCTGAATTTAGAATAAAGTACCCTCTTTCCGAAGGGTTAGGAGAGCTGGGCACAACGGAGACAGGTTCGCCTCGCTCGGCGGTGCGTGCAATCCACCTGCGTAGTCGCTCTTTATGTTTCCTGCCGCTTCTCTTCGGCATCTAATATATTAAATGAAATATGCTAAGTTGTAACTTGAATTGAACTCAATATGAAACTCAGTAAGAACGATTTAAGTAAGTCGGTATGGGTGTAAGGCAGAAA
>NW_022639875.1:17739-20151 GCF_010583005.1 Odontomachus brunneus | reverse complement strand
GAAATAAAGAATTGAAAACAAGAAAAATATAAGATTCTGACATTGTACTGAAAATGCTAATAATGTAGACTGAATGCCTTGAGGGCGTGAGTTTGCAATAAAGAAACGTCTACTAAATAAGGGAAATTAAGGAAAAATACTGAAATGATGTATCTTGAATAATATTGGATTGTAGAACGTAATTCTAGAAGAATGATATCGAATTAATATTTGAAACGTGTTTTATTCGTTGTCTGTCAGTACACTCACTAGCGCGTCAACTACTGCTTGCTCGCTAATAGTTAAATTAGGTTGTAAATCTAAATTCAGATTCGGAACCTGCTGGTCCCTTGGCTTTAATTCGATATATGTAGATTCTTCTTTAATAATGGGCGCGGTCAGTGCGACGGGCCCTGACGTTAATGGTTTTAATGAGGCGCGAACCTCAATATAATAATTGTTTGAATTTATAATGAAATACCCTTGTTCCGTAGGGTTTGGAGAATTAGGCACGACGGAGACAGGCGTTCGCTGTTCCGCGGTGCGCGATATCCACCTGCGTAGTCGCTCTCTATACCTCTTGCCGCATCTCTTCGGCATCTAATGTATTGAATAAAATGTTCTACGCTGTACTTGATTTGATTTGAATTGGAAAATCTCAGTAAGAACGATTAAGAAGGTAAGGTATGGATGTAAGCTGTGATATTGTCTCTGGTCTCTCAAGATTTTGTATAATAAGATCCTAGTTGCAATGGATCTGTCGAAGTCTCGATCGGGTCTCAACCGACTTGTCAGTCAGGAGGCCTTCACGCGGTACTTCGCAATTCGCTGTGATTAATTAAGCTCCGGAGCGTTCGTGAGATGCTACCGAAACTGTCAGAGCTCTGTCTTAGCAAGCGAGAATAATGTGACTAAGAGCGGTTAACGCTACTCGGTACGCAAGCAGTAATATGGTACACCGCAGCTCTGCAGGAATGTGTGTAAAAGCGTATGGCTTACGACTGACGCATGTGCCAGTGAAGCGTCGAGACCAAAGAATGTATGTAAGGTTTGCCAGAGTGTAAAGGATGTATTGGATAGAGATCGTTCTTAAAGAGAGAGCAGTAATATGATAATTGTAATTTAATTGAGAGCGAGTACAATAACGGCGTTTAAGCTGGTTAATATGGTGTACAAGAATATAGAAAGTATGACAATATGTAGTAAATGACAATAGGTAATATATGACAATATAAGAATTAGAATAATAATTGTATTAAGAATAATATGAAGAAATATAGAACAATTGACAATATGGAATAAATATTGATATAAAAATTGGAGTAGTAATGCAATAATACAATATGTAGTAATATAGAATATATGCTAATGTGAAATAAATGACAATATAGGAATCAGAGAAATAAATGTATTGAGAATAATAATAGTTTAACGATAGGTGGTCGCTCGGATCCTACCGGTCTAGTGTTCGAAAGTAAAGGGGAATATTAGACTCACGGTCGCTTATTGTAGGGATCCGCCGGTCGTGATTGAATTCGCCTGGGTACGCTGTCGCTGCAGTTCCGCACGCAGGTCGGTCGTAGAGAATCTCGGGATAAGTAGAGCTCGCTGGCTTCAGTAAAATAGAACTCCCGATAAAATGTTCACGCAGCTGCGCGAACATCGACTTGAAATATAACGAGAATGTATAATGTATGATGTCCTCGGACGGGGAAGCGCTCCTACGCCAACGTGTGGTACGCTGGGGAGTACTCGAACAAAAAGCTGTGCTGGCGAGACGGTGTAAGCGCTGGGAGACTCTCGAACAAAAGCTGTGCTGGCGAGACGGTGTAAGCGCTGGGAGACTCTCGAACAAAAGCAGGGAGCGCGCCGTGAGCGCGCCTTTTATAGGGCTCTAGCGGGGGCTTCGTACGGTTCCGACGGTTTCCGACGGCGGTCGGGCCGCAGCGCCGAATTCTGTAGAGGCACGGTGGTCTCGAGTCGGTCGGTTGCAAAGGGAAGTCTCTACGCCTCGGCTTATCTCTCCGATAAGCTCGGGGGACCGGTGTAACGTCTTCTGTGACCGCTCAGACACAAAAAGAGTTATGCTCTCTTTGGTTTAGGCCTGCCTGCATTCACCGACAATAGCCAGGGCTGGTAGAGAGCCGTGCACCGAGAGGGAGTTATGCGTGTGTGTGATTAAATAAAGTGAAAGAGAAATGATTTAAATGTTACAATTTATTTATTGAAAGCGTAACCTCTTACTTGTGTAACGTCTTCTGTGACCGCTCAGACACAAAAAGAGTTATGCTCTCTTTTGTTTTAGGCCTGCCTGCATTCACCGACAATAGCCAGGGCTGGTAGAGAGCCGTGCACCGAGAGGGAGTTATGCGTGTGTGTGATTAAATAAAGTGAAAGAGAAATGATTTAAATGTTACAATTTATTTATTGAAA
>NW_022639875.1:13596-14259 GCF_010583005.1 Odontomachus brunneus | reverse complement strand
CTTCGGCTTCTCGGTACTGTGTGCGGGTGGCTGGATGACGTGATGTCCGGTGGCGTGATGCATAGCGACGCGATGACATCATGCTGGATGCGTTTGTTCGTGTCCTAGCGAGTTCGCTACGCGAATATTCTATATTATTTAAATTTCCTACCAATTCCTTCGTCATGTATGGCCCTTTGAGTGGTTATATGAATACTTCATTTCTATAATAGTCTGATTTTATCCTTGGCCGTTTTTGACGAGTGAATTAGTAAGATTCCTTATTTTTAAATACAATAAAACTTATAATAACTAATTATAATATCGCATATAGTTTATTCTATGAGAGCTCATGATACCGTAGACTTTGGATTATTATCTTTAACGTACCTTTTGAATTCCTGATCATTTCTACTACGAATCAACTTGCCTAGAATATATTCTGTCCTTGTCTATTGATATCGTGACTTCTCATATAGCGCTTCGAAGTATCTGAGTATACTATTTGGTTCGTACGGCGTTCTATGTCTCAGGTCAGCACGAATCGGCCTCTGGTTATCGCGGAGTTTATATACTGTAATAATCGCGAAAAATTGAAGTTTTATGGGGCTGGGACGTTACAATAGCGGCGTGAAAATTTAAAGATTTTAGGGGCTGGGACGTTACACCGGACGCCGTTCTCGT
>NW_022639875.1:13193-13586 GCF_010583005.1 Odontomachus brunneus | reverse complement strand
CAGCGCCTAATTCCGTAGAGGCACGGTGGTCTCGAGTCGGCCGGTTGCAAAGGGAAGTCTCTACGCCTCGGCTTATCTCTCCGATAAGCTCGGGGGACCGGACGCCGTTCACGGTGGCGTGATGCGTAGCGTCGCGATGATGTCACGTCGAACGTTCGTACCTAAGCGAGTTCGTCTCGTGAATATTCTTATGCTATATGTGCGTACAAAAGTTGCGGTCTCTTAGCTCTAACAGCGGTGGTGTATGCTTCTATACAGTTCGTTACAAAATACACTTCTACTATTCCGTTCGTCACGTATGGCTTTCCATCGGTTAATTATTAAGTGATGATTTATATTTCCTTTAACGGATAAAAATCTACTGGAGGACTGCTGCCACCAGCTTTTTATGTG
>NW_022639875.1:12765-13183 GCF_010583005.1 Odontomachus brunneus | reverse complement strand
ATCTCTCCGATAAGCTCGGGGGACCGGTGTAACGTCTTCTGTGACCGCTCAGACACAAAAAGAGTTATGCTCTCTTTGGTTTAGGCCTGCCTGCATTCACCGACAATAGCCAGGGCTGGTAGAGAGCCGTGCACCGAGAGGGAGTTATGCGTGTGTGTGATTAAATAAAGTGAAAGAGAAATGATTTAAATGTTACAATTTATTTATTGAAAGCGTAACCTCTTACTTGAGTTAATATAAGTTGAAAATATTGCTTTAATTAATAGTAACCTCGACAAAATGAAGTTATAAGGTAAAGAGAATTCGATTGGTGTATGTAAATGAGATGAAAAATAAAGTAATCGTCGTTTATAAGTCTGAAGTTGTGTATTAATACCTTGAGGTTATACTTTAGGAATATTGAAGTTAACTGAAAGGA
>NW_022639875.1:12126-12755 GCF_010583005.1 Odontomachus brunneus | reverse complement strand
GGCTGAAATGAAATATCTTATAGTCTACTTCTCAGTTTAGCATAAATCGGCCTCAGGTTAATGCAATATCTAGCGGCGTGAAAATTTAAAGATTTTAGGGGCGGGGACGTTACACCTCCCCCCTTTTAAAAACAAATTCCGATGGTTTCGGAGGGATTTGTTCTAAATCTGAGATACGCTTATTCAGTTCGCGGTATGAAATTGTTTGTGACGCGGTTATATTAAGTGGGCTATTGGGTGGGGCTGTGGCGGTGGTTTGCTGTCCGTTTCTTATAGTAGTTGGCTGGGTTGAGACTGGTCGGGATTCCTCGTCGTTGTTCTGCGGGTTGCTGTCGGGATCGTCTTCAGGATTCGGCTGCCTTGGTTTGTGTGCGAGATGGATCAGTAGATGGGTGATTAAACTCCAGATGGCTCCCAGAAGATGAAGACTGCAGCCATATACTGTATGTAGGGCGTATCCGTGGATGGCGGTATCTATAATAATTTTGATCACACGGATTATTATAAATATTCCAAGTATTCCCGCGGTTGCAGATCCGAATTTGATGAAGCCTTCCCAGAGTTTGGATGCTGTACTCTGGGCTATTTTATTGAGGGTGTCCTTGTCCATAAGATTATACATAGAAATG
>NW_022639875.1:11558-12116 GCF_010583005.1 Odontomachus brunneus | reverse complement strand
GGTTAGTGCAATATCTAGCGGCGTGAAAATTTAGAGATTTTTAGGGCGGGGACGTTACACCTCCCCCCTTTTAAAAACAAATTCCGATGGTTTCGGAGGGATTTGTTCTAAATCTGAGATACGCTTATTCAGTTCGCGGTATGAAATTGTTTGTGACGTGGTTATATTAAGTGGGCTATTGGGTGGGGCTGTGGCGGTGGTTTGCTGTCCGTTTCTTATAGTAGTTGGCTGGGTTGAGACTGGTCGGGATTCCTCGTCGTTGTTCTGCGGGTTGCTGTCGGGATCGTCTTCAGGATTCGGCTGCCTTGGTTTGTGTGCGAGATGGATCAGTAGATGGGTGATTGAACTCCAGATGGCTCCCAGAAGATGAAGACTGCAGCCATATACTGTGTGTAGGGCGTATCCGTGGATGGCGGTATCTATAATAATTTTGATCACACGAATTATTATAAATATTCCGAGTATTCCCGCGGTTGCAGATCCGAATTTAATGAAGCCTCCCCAGAGTTTTGATGTTGTACTCTGGGCTATCTTATTGAGGGTGTCTTCGTCCATAAA
>NW_022639875.1:8239-11548 GCF_010583005.1 Odontomachus brunneus | reverse complement strand
TCTTATTGAGGGTGTCCTCGTCCATGAGATTATACATAGAAATAGTTCCATCGCCGTGTGAATAGCCGGTGATGCCTCTCGCGACTGAGTTCAGCAGGGCTGGTTTTTCTGCCGGGAACATGATATGGTCGCGGAGCTTATTGATGTCGTCTTGGTTGTAAATCCCGCTCGTGGCGAGAGATCCGGGTGTTAAATATTTCCATGATATTTTCGTCAGTGGCTGAAGTTGTTGTGGGGCGACTTGCCGTACGTGTGGATCAGGTGTTAGCTGGATCCAGGTATCCTCGATATGGTGAAGGGTAGGTAGCTCGTACGAGCATTCCCTCTGAGTACCAAATCGGGTTATGATTCGGGATTTCGGAGTAAGATACAGGGATGCGTTTCGTAGGTGGATGGGAAGTTCGAGGTAGCACTCCTTGGTTCGGCGTACGGTAACCTCGACTGGGATGCATCGGACGACATGCATGGCCTCTCCTGCATGTACTGCCATGTAACCGGGTCCTTTCATTAGCCTGTAAGCAAACTCGTCAGGTAGTAGTGTTGCTAAGGACAAGATATTTTCAATGATCTTTCTTTCCAATTTGCAGCGCTGTTCAATCACATTTTGGTATAAGTTCTGGGTGCGCATGTGCTTTTCTACATAAACAAATTTCGAATTCACGTAGCTGAAAATATCAAGATTGTCCACAGAGATGTCACCTCGTGGTTTCGGTTCATTTCCTTTGGTGGTTTCCACAATGAATAATTTTGGATGTTCCGTGCGTAGCAATGTGTAGCCACAAAGTGGAACTTCGTTCGTTGTCATGAGGGCAACAGTGATGTCCTGAGAGACGAGCGAATAGACGACAGGTGAGTTTGATTGAGTGGTGTCGTCTTTGATCCTTTTCGCGAATCCCTCATACAGGACATCGTAGGCGTGGAAGTCACAACTGGTCACTGGTACGGTGTTCCAGTAAGTATATCCGTCGTCGGAGTCGACGCAACGTCCTTCCTTCAGTTCGCAGATAGTTCCGGATTTCAGATGGATTTTACCGCTGTTCAGGTGCACAGGTACGTATGATGACTTTAACGTAATTTTCGCGATGGCCATAACGACAACATCGTCCCAGTTGCTGTATGGGTCGTTGAATTTTCCTCCTGTGCATCTGCCGTCAGCGTTCACTGTCCCTGCTATTATTAGTTCACGAATGTTAGTGGTGTTAACTAAGAGTTTGTTTACTTGGTTAAAACCGATGTTGGCAACGCCAGTTTGGTGCATTTGGATGCAGTGGTCGCGTCCCACGTTGTCTATGTAAGTGGAGTAGCCGCCTCTCACGATGGAAATGTGAGAGTGCATGCCGCAGTAGTAGATGTGACGTTGGATTTCTACTTTGCACTGGATGACTTCTGCGTAATTATATTCCGACAGCTGAAGAAGTTAGATGTAGACGTTGGTGGTCATTGGTGGTTTTGATGTCTAAGTCGCAGTCTCCGGAATTGAGGAGTGAAATTGATGTTATATTGAGGTGTCGACCTCCACAGTCAAAGCCCAGTAATGAATATACGGGTGAGAGAGCCATCAGCAAGATGCCTGCGAGTAGCATTCTGTTGTTGACTCCTGCGAATCAGTATAGCGAATTATAACTTATCCTAAGGTTCTAATCGTATACTAAGTTGCTATAATTGTTTTTATGTGGTTTTTGTTACGAATCTTATTCGCATGTGTTTTTTTTTTGTCACCAGATTTTATGTAATAAGTGTAATAAAAAAGGGTATAATGCTGTTACCAGATTTATGTAATTATTACTATATATGTCAGCACCAATTTATGTAATTAGCGTAACAATAATAAAAAAAGATATATACATATATTATTATGTTTTTTTTTTGTTTTGTGTTTTTCTCTTGCCCCTCTTAATCGGGGATTAGCATTAATTTATAAAATTCGGACGGTTATGATAAGAGTATTATATTTTCCATTATGAAGTACAATATGATAGATACAGCGATGCTATGCGCGAATCGGCGTTTTACAATATTGAATGGTCGCCACCAGTTATGTAATAGAAGAATGTAATGTAAGAATACAATATTGGTGATGGGCGTAGTGGAAAAAATGCCCTTACTATCTAGGTGTGTAATACAAGTATGCAAAATTAAAATATAATATATGATTCTTAAATCTCGTTATCGAGAAGTGTCGTATTTATACCGTTTGTTAAATCGGAGTACATTGTTAATTCTATGACCTCGTTGTTTCTATGGTTAAAGACGAGGGAGCTAATATTAATGGGATCTATCCCTATTTGATTTCTTAAAAGTGAGATTAAGCCTATATACGCTGAATAACATTTGAAACAATATTTTATTGGCTGACTACGAGCCGTATTAGTGCTGCATCTCATGCAAGGCATGACTAAAGGTGCGTTTGTAATAAAACCATGCCATTCGGCAATAACAAATTCAGGAGGGTAATCTAAATCAAAAAGACAATTGGGGCATAAGGCCTCGTCCGTCTCGCGTTCGGCAATGTATCCTAGCGCAAGCGAACAGTAAGTAGAATCAAGACCCGGAAATCCCTTGACAATCGGGTGTTTATACGCTACTGGGGGTCTTGGTCGGCACATTCTGAAAGGTTAATTTTGATGACCTTGTTAGTGAAATGACTATATATTATAGAGGTTAGTGTGTCTGTTCTATAACCACCTTCTTTGAGTTTATCAAGAGTGCGCTTGTATTTATTGAAACATGGGAGGCAGTATATAATTGGGTCTATCATTGTGAGGTTATGATGACAAATTGAGCAATGTATTTGCTCCAATGGACCTAGGAAAAAACCGTGAAAAATTCCATATTTTAATTCTGGCGGAAGTGATTTCCGAATATAGCACTTAGTGCATAAAGCGTCTAGCTGATTTTGATATTTATAACCGGCTATTATGAGGCATTTCACATCCAATATACTAGGGTATTCTGCTATTATCTCGTGGATCTTATTCATTTTGTGAAATTATAAAGGTGTTATTATAAGGTGGTTTACTCGAAGGATCAGTTTTATATAATTGGTAGCAGTGAAAGCAGTTGCTTATAGGCCTGCTAATACCTAGAGGTGTGTTGCAATAGTCACAATTTCTAATAGTGTATTGGTCGCTGATGATTAAGTAGTGCGAAATTAATTTTTCAAAAAGTTCCGAGCTGTTGTAGAAATCATTGATTAGATAAACATGACATAATAATGAGTTAGAGGGAACGTGTTTAAAGCCCTTCGTCCGTATGCACCTTGGGTTGGTGGATCGCTGGGTGACAAGAAAATTACAGACGGTCCTCTGG
>NW_022639875.1:6235-7735 GCF_010583005.1 Odontomachus brunneus | reverse complement strand
AATCAACCATTGTTTGGTTGTTGATTTTAACTGGGAGTGATATTAATACCTTGGTACCGAAGGCGTTTACCTTGGCCCTTTCTAAATTTATGTTTTAGTACTTGGGAAGACGCTCAGCTTGTTGGTGTTCTTTAGCACCATTGTCATACGAGGTTCCTTCTAGAGTTATGAATATTACCTGGTGTCACGTCCCGGCGGGTCGCGGCCGCAAAGGGTGGATGCGGGGCTCGGACGGTCGCGCGGGGCAGATCGCTATTTTCGGGTCAAGCGAACCTCCGCGGTTCTCCCCGGGAATACGCGCGATCAAAAGGGGTAACGACACGAGTGCCCAATGGAAAGGAGAGCTAAGAACGCGGAGAGTACAGAACTTGAGGACTTACCAATTAGCCCTAACCTTGAGATGGCTGCGCTGGGGTAGTTACACCAGGCTCAGCAGGGGTGGACCCTTGTAACCAGTGGATGACGCGATGCTGTGACAGGGTCCGCAGTCTGGCCTGTGCTTTTAACTCTGTTATGTTGGGGAATCCTTGGGTTGGAGCGATCCCGTCCTGGTAGTGATGAAGTATTTCCGTCCTTAGATATTTGAAGTACGGCCCTCTGGGGTCTCGTGGGCTGGCGGTACGTGGTACCTTGGGTGGTTCCGTCGGCGGATCGAACGTAATCGCGGTTACTCGATATTCGCGGGTTGCATCTTCCGGTGCGCACGGAGGATTCGACGAAGGTAGAGGGGTTGGAGTATACAGGCGAGGAGAGGTACCGATGAGATTGTTGAATTTGATGGTGGCGGTACCGTGTAGCTGACGCAGCAGTTTACGGCGCTGGTATTCGCGACCACCTCGTCTGGTACGCTTTTGTGGCATTAAGGTCGGCAGAGATATACCAGCGAGTAAGGAAGTTCGTGAGAGCGTGCAGCTAAGTCTGCACCCAGGTCGCTCTCTCACTCATAATCCAAATCTGCTGAGATTATCGTCCTTACTTGCGTAATTGCGGGGTTCGATACGAGCGTGCAGCTGAGTCTGCACCAGGTCGCTCTCGTATACTAAACCTTCGCAGGGTTACCACAAGAGAGGCTGGCTTTTCCTGGGCCAGGGGGTTTACCGTAACGAGTTGGGATGTAAGGATGCCGTAGGGTGTGAAGGATGATTCGAACTCAAATATTCAAAGTATATATATATATATCTATATATTCTGAGACTTTTGGTTTTACAATACTACATTTGGTTGAGATCGTAGACGCAAAAGTAAACGTAGCGAGGAAGGGTTGAAGAAAGGGTTAAAGGAGCTGGTACGGAATGGAAGGGGTTAAAAGGGGGGTGAGTGGGTAGTAAAGGGTTAACAAGTGTCAAAGGGTTAAATGGTAGGTGGGTGGTAAAGGGGGGGGGGCTCTTGTTGGTCGCTATTACTCTGGTTTACTTTAAGGTGGCGCAAAGCAGTCTAAGTTCGAATGCGTGAAAATATTCTAAGTTCGAATTCGTGAAAAGATTCTAAGTTGGAATGCGT
>NW_022639875.1:4440-6225 GCF_010583005.1 Odontomachus brunneus | reverse complement strand
AAGTTCGAATTAGGAGTTAGACTTACGCTAGACCCTTAGAGGGATGGAGGTGTCGGAGAGTTTTTAGAAGATGCTTGTTGCTGGCCCAAGGCCTCGACTTCGACTGACTACTCACTGCCTCTGCAGCTCCTGAGGTAGGGTACTGCTCCTGGCGGCAGTGTCGCGCAACTCGTCCGGAGTGGGGGTTGGATTTAGAGTTTCTGTGGGGGAAGGGGACTTAGAAACATTTAGAAGTAAGGGACTTAGAAAATTTTAGGAGTAAGAGACTTAGAAAAATTTAGAAGTAAGGGACTTAGAAAATTTAAAAGTAAGGGACTTAGGAAAATTTTAGAAGTAAGGGACTTAGAAAAATTTAGATGTAAGGGACTTAGAAAAATTTAGAGGTAGGGGACTTAGAAAAATTTAGATGTAAGGGACTTAGAAAAATTTAGATGTAAGGGACTTAGAAAATTTAGATGCCGTGTGACGGTGGGCGGAGGAAAAGTTGATGGTGAGGTAGTGAAAAGGTTGAGGTGAAGGGTTGCCCTTGTTCGGGGGGGGGTTAAGGTGAAAGGGTTAAGAAAGGGTTAATTTTCTGGAGAGTTGTTTCTTTTCGAAAGTGAAAAATACGGTCCGTGTTTTCACCGGACGTGACACTGGTTATCGTTCCGCGATAAAAGTGTTTCACGAGTTTCGTTGATTTTTATTAAAGGTTGGGATCGCGATAAGTTTATTGATACTGAATTTGACTCAAAAATTTCTTCGTCTTCGCTACTCTCAGTTTCATTTATGAATTCTTGATCTGACTGTTCCTCGTCTGAGGTCGAAAATATGTTATCCCATCCTATGTTTCTTATCTCAGGTTGAACTTCATCGCTGACTTCGTTGCTAGTATTCTTATAAGGTATCTCGACTTCTGTGGCAGGTTCTTCATCATTTATATTTTGGAAATTTTGAACGTTTGCTGGGGGGACCGTAAATGTTTGCTCCGCTTCTGCGGGCGGTGAAGTTAAAGCGTTGTCGTCTAAGCTCTCGATTGGAGGTTGACTTTGTGAAGGTTGTGACGGAATGTGTGAACTATCGCGAGTGTCGCTACAGCGTAATCTGCTAGGTGCGATTTGGTAAGAAAATAGGGATTCGTTAGAGGATTCATTTGAAGTAAAGGGATCTGAAGTAGAAAGAGGATTACTTGATGCAATCGGAGGGTTTCGCGACAACGCGTCTGCGTCGCTGTTGAGGGTCCCTTTTTTATATTGGATTTCGAACTCATATTCTGATAATTTGGTACGCCATTTCCATAGGCGCGATGAAGGATCTTTAATAGAATTTAACCATACGAGTGGTTTATGATCCGTGACAATTATAAATTTTCTACCATACAGGTAGGGTCTGAAATGATTTATGCAGTAGATGATGGCCAGACATTCTTTCTCGATTGTCGAATAATTTTGCTCTGCTTGATTTAAAACACGGGAAGTGTAAGCGATAGGGAGATCCTTTCCTATAGGACCTTGACTTATAACTCCGCCTATAGCGTATCCTGACGCATCTGTCGTTAAGTTAAAAGATCGCGAAAAATCGGGGTATTGTAGAAGCGGTTCTGTAATTAAATAATTTCGTAACGTTTCAAAAGCTGTGTTTTGTTGTGCACTCCATAAAAATTGCTTATCTTTCTTTAGTAAGTCCGTTAGAGGTTTAGCTATTTTGGAAAAGTTAGAAATGAAACGTCGGTAGTAACCGGCGAGTCCTAGAAATTCTTTGATATTCTTGGGCGTTTTAGGTACCGGGAATTCTTGTATGGATTTA
>NW_022639875.1:3849-4430 GCF_010583005.1 Odontomachus brunneus | reverse complement strand
AAGTAAGTCACTTCGTGTCTCAAAAACTCGCACTTGTCAGGTTGTAGCATTAGGTTTGTTTCTCTTAATCTTTTCATTAGTCTCTTGAATTTAATGTGGTGCTCCTCTAAAGATCGAGCGTAAACTACAATATCGTCCATATATACGAAAAGTTCGTTGCCTTGTAGGCCTGATAATACATTGTCCATTAACCGTTGAAAAGTTGCCGGCGCGTTTTTGAGTCCAAATGGCATTCTCTTGAATTCGTAGTGCCCATAGGGGGTACTAAAAGCAGTTTTAGGCGCGTCTTTCTGCGACATCGGGATTTGGTGAAAACCAGACGCGAGATCTAGTACGGAAAAGTATTTCGCGTTACCTAATTGATCCAAGATATCTGTAATGTTAGGTAACGGATATGCATCGCCTATAGTCTTTTCGTTTAATAATCGGTAGTCTATAACCATTCTCCATCTTCTGTTTCCCTGCGAGTCTGCCTTCTTTGGCACTATCCAAAGGGGCGAATTGTATGGTGAATTTGAAATTTGTATAATGTCTTTCTTTAATAAATCGTTGACTTGTCTGTCTACTTCTTCTTTATGTAT
>NW_022639875.1:0-579 GCF_010583005.1 Odontomachus brunneus | reverse complement strand
GTATAATCGTCAAGTCTATTATGAAGTTCGAGTTCACCGTCGATTATGGCCGTACGTAATTCTTTGATGCGAGCAATATAATCAAAAATGCTTTCGTTAGGTTTCATGTAAGCGTTACCAAGTTCTCCTTTATACTGATTTAAAGATTTATTCGGTCCAAAAATTTATTTCAACTTTCGTGTTAAGGCGGCGATCGTGTTGAAGTGTGTGCCTTCGATGGCAGTATACGCATGTCCGACTAATTTGTTAAGTACTAGTTGAATTAAAAAAGGTTCCTGATGGGACGGAATTAAATCTAAAGCGCGTTCACATAATTTGCTAAATTGAAATACGGACATCCGTTGTCCGTCATATTTGGGAATTGTGTCGACGATGTCTTTTAAACGAATGGGAGATGGTTCAAGAAAATTGGGGGAATTCACGGGAGCAATGGGGGTAATGGGAGAATTAGTTTGTTCTTCGCGTGTAAATTGCTGTGTGGAACTTCGTGTGTAACGTCCCAGCCCCATAAAACTTCAATTTTTCGCGACTATTACAGTATATAAACTCCGCGATAACCAGAGGCCGATTCGTGCTGAC
>NW_022639874.1:56547-56635 GCF_010583005.1 Odontomachus brunneus | reverse complement strand
TTTTTAAAGAATTTAAAGAACCGCTCAAAAAAGAAGAATAAAGAGAAATTCTTTAAAGAACAATTTTTTATTCAAATTTGATAAATAA
>NW_022639874.1:55168-56537 GCF_010583005.1 Odontomachus brunneus | reverse complement strand
TTTTAAAATAATATAAAAAATAATTAAATAAGTAAATATTTTTTATAATTCCTTTTATGTATATCAAATCTAAAAAATAATTTATTTGTTTTAAAAATATTTATTGAAAGCAATCCTATCTTTATATCTAGCGGAATAAATTTTAATTTGAAAGGAAATCATGCTTTCTCATGATGACAATTGGATGTTTTATTGTAAGTAACACTTTAATCCACTTGAAATAAATGAATAAGGTTTTCAGGAATCTACTAAATCAAATTCGGTAAATATTTTTTTTATTTTTAGTGTGTTATGTTTTAACTTCTAGTTTCTCTACATTAAATAAATATTTCTTCATACTTGGTAAATAATTTCTTCATTTGAGCGAAATAATATTTACAACCATTAAATAAAATTTTTAAATGAATATTACATAATTCTTACATAATTCTTAAATAATTATTTTTTACATTTCTAAATATATTTTTTATATTTCTAAATATATTTACATTACTAAATATATTTTTAATCTCATCAATAATTCATTATTTTTCAGCAAACAATTTTTCATCCTGATTAATATCTTTTTTTAATTTAAATCAATATGCCATTGGTACCATTTTAGAAAATCATTTATTCAAAACAAATTATTTTTTTCAAATTGACTAAATTTTTCTTTCAGTGTATACAACTAAATGTAACATATTGTTGCGAGTGACATCTAACTTAGCTTAATCTAACTTAACTTAAACTAACCTAAACTATTATGTTATGTTATGTTCGCAACAATATGTTACGTTCAGTTGCATACGTACTCACACACATACACTGCTCGCCCGCTCGCGCGTCCGCCCGCCCGCCCAGGTGGGCTCGCGGTGTGAGCGTATGTTACTATTAAATTTCATATTTTATAAGTAGAATGTAATTCTATTGTATTCTGCGTATGTGCGATGTGTTCTATGTACAACCTAAGGCAATTCTATGTGTTGAAGAAATCTATATTCTATGTGATTTCTTTTGTTAATAATTTTTTAACAAAGAATAAGCGATGGCTAAAACTTTCAGAAGGTCAGTCAGGAAGGGGGCCTCTAGTATATATGTAAATAGGAAAGTCATCGCTGAAGAGTAAGTTAAAGTGCATATTTACCATTTTGATGCTTTACAGCCAGCTTGCGTAGTGGCTCGCTTCGCCAGATGTCGCATCGCGGCTCTAACACCCACATAGAACATTACATCTAATATATGTATATTAGAGAGCTAGAGTTGATATGTATATATCTATTAGATGATCTGTTAAATATCTATATATGGTGAAAATGTCCGCCTTGTATACAGATACTGTATGTATAATAGATGTGATGTGATAGATGTCTATATATCTATTAGAGAG
>NW_022639874.1:53399-54353 GCF_010583005.1 Odontomachus brunneus | reverse complement strand
ATATGCAATAAGACAAATTAATGATTGCCACTAACGAGTGCTATTCTAAGTACTATTCTATAAGTATTATTGATGTAAAACATTACTGAATTTGAAATACAAGTAACAAAAATAACTAGTAAATAAATAAAATATATTATATTTGTAATATTTTTTTAAATATTACTGCAATATTGCTAAAATAATATTGCAACATCATAGTAATATAACAGTCATATTTTGCAATGTATTTTCAATGTTGCAATCTTGTAATTAAATATTTCTGCAACGTTTCTGCAATGTTTCTGTGCTGTATGGGACAATATGGTGTTGTCTTATGGGCTTTTTATAATAAGTTTTAAGTGGTAATGACATTAACCAATCACAGTCGATAGAAGAATAATCGATCCTATATAGAAAAAAATATTTAATACACGTCATCAATAATAGATCTATAAATCAAAGGAGCATCTATGTTTATAGAAAATGTTATCTATATGTTTAATATATGTAAATGTAATGTTAAGTAATATACGGATATAAGCACAAATCCATAATACATATAAAATACATATATAAAATGTGCATGGAATAATGTACAATTTACAGCTAATAGATATTTCTTTGAGGTATAAACAATGTGCGTAAAATATATATATAGTGGCATATTATTGATGTCTAACAGATGTATGGCATACGTATATAAAAAAGAAATATAAATATATATATCTTGTGTTATTTACAATTAATGTACATATATAATGTGTTTTATTTACAATTAATGTACATATATAATGTGTTAATGTACATATATATGTGTGAATATATTATCTTACACACAATGTGTGTAAGATAATATATTCTTTACGATTAACAGTCATTTATTACACATATGTTAAACGTTCCTTTTATATATATTAACGAATATGTTATATACGACTATTATGCATCCAGATAGAACTAATATTAAAATCA
>NW_022639874.1:50188-52401 GCF_010583005.1 Odontomachus brunneus | reverse complement strand
ATCACTATAGAAATAAACCTAAACCTGGCTAACCTACACTGCTGTATTTAAATTTTTTATCTTACCGTGATGGCTAATGGTTGTACGAATGTTTCGAAGAACAAAAAACCATAAATAATTTAGTAATTTCATACTGTATTGCACTCTTTGCGCACTCGCCACCATCTCCACCGATTCACAACGCGCAAAAGGGGTGCGTTCGAAAACATCACCCGTGTGTATTTTGTCACACTCAGATCGTTCGAAAACCCCTAGTGGGCACACTGACCATGCGACCATGGCCGTTCGAAAACCATACTCCGTGGACCACTCGTGTGACTTTTCTCCACTCTCTTTTGCGCGGTGTGAATCGGTGGAGATGGTGGAGAGTGCGCAAAGAGTGCAATACAGGGCTGCGTTCGGAAACGTCACCCAAGTGAACCCGTTATGTTGGAGTGAGCGAGATACAAGAGTGAGATAAAAAGAAAGGAAGAGTACTCGAGTGACGTTTTCGAACGCAGCTCAGTATGAAGTTACTAAATAATTTATAGTTTTTTGTTCTTCGAAGCATTCGTACAACCATCATTAGCCATCACGGTAAGATAAAAAATTTAAATACAGCAGTGTAGGTTAGCCAGGTTTAGGTTTATTTCTATAGTGATGTATATTGTCAGAATATTGTCTTTAAATATAAATAAAGCTTATTAAGCTTTTTGTATTTTAGGTTCTGAAATTTTCTCTTACGAGATCACGTTAATACGAGGCACGTTAAAAGTCACAATAGTAACAATTTGTGACAAAAAATGGAAGATTTAATCCCGGGTCGTCATATACTGTGTATGGATATTAAAAAAAACATACAAAAGGATGATAAGGGAAATATTTTTATATACGATATTGAAGGTAAGGAGTAATAAATAAGTTTATAAATTTCCTTAGGCCTGGTGCCCACGATGCTAGAAATCGATCCGAGTTCTCGTACCGAGGAATATATAGCCAATTAACTTTCCAGATAACATTTTGCTTGCACAAACTTTTATAGAAAAGCGACAATTTTATTGGCTACACATTTCTCGGTTCTAGTACTCGGACTCGGATTTCTAGCATTGTGAATACCAGACCTTAGTACTTGACTAGGTTAGATGATTTTAAAAGATTTTTATCATTTTATATTAAAATTGTGACATTTACGTATGACAGATAAGCATTTGTACGCTGTTCCCGAGCATAAAGCTATGCAGTTGTGTAATGTACTTTCAGATGAACATCCTTTAACTTCTCCTGGTAAAAACCTTTAATTATTTTATTTTATTGTAATGTTGTAAGACTCAGTAAACGCTACATATTCCATGAATATTCTGTGAATATACTTAGAACATCCTTAAGATATTCATGGAATATCTAGCATTTACTGGGGAGTTGCAATTTCCTTGAAAGGAACATGCTATTCATACCAAATATGAGGATAAGTATTTTTTTATTAGTGGATGTTTTTCATTTATTGACACAAGTTGATACAGGAATCATTTTATCTTTGTTTTTCATTAAATATTGAACAAGGACAGAATGACTTCTGTGTCGATTTATATCGCTAATTGGAAAGCACCCAATATGTTTTATAATATTTATAGGAACATCATCTACATCTGTAAATATGTCTGAAAAACGTTTCGCAGAACAAGAAAATGAGGATCCAATGATAGCCAAGAAACTTTTAGAATTACCTACTAAATCAAAGTCACAAGAAATAGCAAAATGGAAAGACGAAAATGCTGTTAAAGTTTTAATAAAACTGTGGCATGATCATGAACCATTGTTTAAAAGTGATATAATGAAGAATGCAGAAGTATGGCGTATGATTTCTGAGAGTCTGCAAAAAACAAACCCTAACTGGATCTTCAATACTGTACAGTGTGAAAATAAATTCAAAGACCTTAGAAGACATTACACAGCAATAAAGGACTACAACGCACAAACAGGTGTACAACCTAAAACATGTAAATTTTATGATGAAATGGAGAAAGTGCTCTGTATGAAACCAAGTGTTAAGCCAGTTGCTATTGCATCCAGTCTAAAAAGACGTTCTTTTGCTGTTGAAAACTGTTTAAGTCCAGGAAATGCTTCTACAGAAGTATGTAACAGCAGCGACGATATCGATAAAAATATGGCGGTAGATAAGAAAAATATTAAAAAGAAAACAAGAATGGAACGTCAACTGGAGACTTTGTCATCAA
>NW_022639874.1:46979-50178 GCF_010583005.1 Odontomachus brunneus | reverse complement strand
ACAAGAATGGAACGTCAACTGGAGATTTTGTCATCAGAAAAACGAGCAGAAGCACAGCAACGAGAAAAAGCGCGAGAGAAACGACATAAGGAAAATATGGAGAAAAAGGAAAGAGCCATTACACTTTATGAAAACTTTATGACCAAACTTCTTGATAAACTTTAAGGCCCGTTCTACAATACCGTCGTATGTTGCTGTTGGATGTCGAAACGCAGGCAATGAACCAATAAGAGAATTCGTTTTTGAAAAATAAATTCTCTTATCGGACCATCGTCTGCGTTCCGATAGTGACATACGATATATTGTAGAATAAGCTTAAATGTCCGATTTTTTATGCAAAAGAAAAGCACAAGTTATACAATTCGTATTTCAAGTTATACAATTCGTATTCGTATATTTTTGCTTCGAGTATTTCAAATTAATCATTAATTGTCATCAGAGTTTAGATAAAGTTGCTTTAATTCATAATTTCATATTCCGCAACTTGATTATTTTTTTTTCATACCTAGAAAAATAGCTTTGAGTTTATGTTTATCACCATCGTTTGCATTCCAAAACATTCTTTCCGAGGAAAATTTTATTTTAATGATTATAGTACATCGAGTAAAATTTTTAGGATAAGTAAAGGATATTAAGGATATTTTAAGGATAAGTTATACCAAGATTAAAGTTAATCTACATTGGTAGAAATGGATGTAAGTATGTGTGTGACTGTGTGAATCTAAAGTCCATGTCAGACTATGGATTAGGATTGAGATTGAATTGAAATTTTATTTTTTTATTTTTAAGTTTAATGAATTTTACTGTGATTCGTCAAATTTTAATCGATTTTCAATCTTAATCCATAGTCTGATATGGGTTTAATTATATTAGAGATAATAGTGCCTGAAAAATTCTGTGATGTTAAAGTGATATTACGTTTGTTGTACAAGTTGGTCGGACAATTGGCCATATAATTTTGATAGATTCCGAAATTTCTCTATTAAATGGCCAATCAATACGTCCAATTATAAATGTTTTGTTAAAGTACTGAGATTCTGTTAAAGAACTATACTATCACTATATTAATTCTATTTTCATAAAAATATCGTTTTTATTTGCATTAAGGTAATAATGCATAATGTTATTAAGGTATGTAAAATAAGTAATGTTAATAAGATATATCATAATATAACTGCATAATGTTATAATTACTTCAATAAAAATACATTTTTTTTACATTTAAATATAAATTGTATTTATTAACATATTAACACCCAGCAAACACAATAATATAACATATATGTTTTAAATACGTAACAGTAAAGATCACGAAGTGACCAGTTATGTAGCAAGTAACATACATGTAGATTACATGTACTACGAAATGTCAGCAACAAAAGTACTTCTATGATCTATTTAAGATACGTTACAAATGCTCTAAATGTTCTATTTATGGTATGTAACATAGCCAACATAACTACATTATATTTACATATCAAATACATAGTACATTCGGAAATATCGCCGTAAACATCAAGTATTAGTTACATAACATCGATATTAAAATATCAATTCAAGCAGATAACAGTTATATAACAGGTATCTCATTGAGCGGACATTTTAACATCAATATTATGTTACTAATATTTGATATATATTGGGACATACATTTTAATGGAGTAACAAGTAACATATGTTTATGTTAGCCTGATGAAACATATAGCGCGCAGAGAAGATCAATCCAATATCGAAATGTTTAATAAGTTTTTAATTTAAAAGTTATGAAACATTTTTCATTAGATCGACTTTCTCTGGATGCTATAAACTTGATTAGGCTAACATATATGTTACTTGTTACTGCATTAAAATGTGTATGTTATTTAATGTACTATATTTGTTGCAAATAAAAAGGACTCTAATAAGTATTTCACAGGTTTAAGTTTTTTTTACATTATATGTGTACATATATATATATATTTCGAAAACATACAGTTAAAATACAATATTGCACGCTTGCTTCTATGTTGTGCTTAAACAAAACATTATTAAAATTCCATAATTAACTAAACATGTGTATCTTGTTACTGTCATGGGATTTCTAATATAACAGAAATGTAATTATATCTTTAACATATCCGTAAACATAATATTTATATCTTCTCGTTTTCTAATAAAAAATAAAAAGGATAATGACAATTTTAAGTATAAGAAAGTTAAACTAAAGAACAATTTCATGTTTGTAATATTTTAATCTTAAAGTAATATTGTAATGTATTAAAAAAGAAAAAAATTGATGCAGTTATTAAAATATTGAAATATCAGACTGTTGGTTCAAAATCAAACCGTTACAATGTTGTTTGTAATAAAGAATACTAAAGTACAAATACGTTATTATATATACATATATGCATGCACACATGAATATATAATACAGAGTTTATTTTAATTTCCTTCAATAGGATTGTCGGCATTTGCTTCAGGAGGATTGTCTATATTTTCTTTAGAAACATTATCTGCATTTGCTTCTAGATGATGTCCATGTTTTTGTTCTCTTTGATATCGTAATTTGCTTAGTCGGAACCATTCACTCACAGCCTTATTAAAAGACATTTCTTGAAAATTTCCATGTACTGACAATACTACATCTGAAAATATTTATATAAGTATAAAGATAAATAATAATATATATATAATAAATTTAATAATAAATAAACAAAAGTAAGTACATACCTTTAATTACTGTTATTAGTGAGAGATCACATATTTTAAAATTATTTCGTTGACCCAACCAACTGCATTGTGTACCAAGTTTGTTGGTAAAAATCCTTTTTAAAATTGCTTTTACATTGTCCGTTCCATTGGTACCACCAATACGTTTGACATACATCATCTGAAAGTGGTATTAGTTGTTATAACACGAAAATATTAGCAATTACAATAAACATTATTCAAAGAACATACAAATGTGTTTGTAACGTTTTTATCATCTAAGTTCTGATCAAAATGAGTAATTTCATCAGTTGTCTTTAAAGGAAATGTTTTGTATTATTTGCATTTCTTCGTAGACATTATTATTATTTTTTACTCTTCCATCCTCTATACGTTTCAATCGGCTATCAATACTTCTTACGTACATTTTTATTAATGTACATTGTTCTAAAATTTTTTGTTGTTTTTGACCTGTAATACACAGGACATATATGCAAACATATAATAA
>NW_022639874.1:38109-43520 GCF_010583005.1 Odontomachus brunneus | reverse complement strand
TAACTGCATAATGTTATAATTACTTCAATAAAAATACATTTTTGTTACATTTAAATATAAATTGTATTTATTAACATATTAACATATACCCTAGTCATTTACAAGTGTAACTAAGTAATTACGCTTAGCTTCACCATTTGCATCATTTGCGATAACCTCATCAAAAATTTCATTATTATTAGGGATATCATCATACCCGTCAGCAATAAATTCATCAATAGCATCATCTATGCTATCAAGACATATGTTATGAAGTACACAACATGCTATTATGGTAAAGGGAATTATATCATCTCTATTCATATCTAGGTATTTTAATCGTCTCCATCTGCCCTTTAGCAAAGCAAATGCTTGTTCGATTACTTGCCTCATTTTACACACAACCTGATTAAATTTTTGCTGTGCTTGTGTCAAATTTCCTAAATTACGGAAAGGCGGAATGCACCATGTCAAGACAGGGTAGGCTTTATCACCAATCATAAATTCCTCGTTAGGAAAATAGGCCTGTTGATTTCTTTGTACTTCATGCCACAAATCTGAGTTCCTGAAGACTCGCAGATCACCAACAGAGCCCGCAAAACCAGCAAAACAGTCTATAAAGCGAAGCTCTGAACAGCTCTGAATCACAAACAGCTTGAAGAGTGATGCTAAACCGTTTCTTCCTGTTGATGTAGAATTGACAATCTTTCTACAAAGACAAAATATATTTTCAATTGATAAAAAAGTTATTTCTCTTTAACAGTATGATATAGGCTATTATTTTATAATACTTACTTTAGGACTTTTCACTTCAATGTCAGTACCATCAATTGCACCAATGACATTAGGCAAACCACCATTTGCTCTGAATTTCTCTTTTGCAGTCAGAAGCTTGTCACCTGTTGGCCAAATAATTACATCACCAGCAATGTTGTTGAGAGCTTCAATAACACGCATGAAACAATTACTTAGCGATGACTTGCCCATGCCAAAGCGGTCAGCTACAGATCTAGACAAAGAAATAATACTTCATAGTAGTTTCACAACACTGTAAAATTGAATGATTTACAACATAACATTGTCCTTACCTGTATGAATCTGGAGTAGCCAACAGCCACAAAACTGACAATAGTTGCTTTCTTACTGGTATCATGGGTCGACCTGTATTATTTGTAATTAATAATTTTGGGCCCAAATACATCTCCAGACTTTCATAAACAGTCGGAGTTATCCGAAAATGCTCACGAAATGCTTTATTTATCATATTGGGTATTGTATATAATATATAATCCTCAACTCATGCAGGTGCCCCGCACTTTTAATTGCATTTCACAAATGTCTAATTCTTCACTTTCACTTTCGTCGCTGCTGTCTGATATCACATTTTCGAATAATTGCTGAGAAGCAATTATAGTTAATATCGAAATATGCTTTCGATCAGCCATTGTATTTCGCTCACTCCAACGGCTATCGACTAGTAGTGTGCACACAGTGTGTGTTTTCGAACGCAGCCTAGTATGTCACATTGAGCATTCTTCCATGGCTGTTCGAAAACTCCTCTCGATACCAACTCCACTAATCCCACCAAGCCCATCCACCACAGCCACTTTCCGTCGTGGACTTTCAGTGTTTTCGAACGCAGCCAAGAGTGTGGAGAAAAGTCACACGAGTGGTCCACGGAGTACGGTTTTCGAACGGCCATGGTCGCATGGTCAGTGTGCCCACTAGGGGTTTTCGAACGATCTGAGTGTGACAAAATACACACGGGTGATGTTTTCGAACGCACCCTAGAATATATGTCTATAGATGAAACAGACAGAAATTCTAGAAAATTCCTAATAATTTGTGAAAAAATTATGAAATTATACAGATTTGTTAATTTTAAGTAACCATTACGGTGACGAGTTATGCTTTGAATGGGTAACGAGTGAGGGTAACGCATTACTTTTTACAAGTAACTTTTTCAATCCTACTTATCACATTTACTCCTGTTAATATGGGGTCGCATCTTTATTCTGCCATCATTGACCAGATGTATATGTTCCATTGGTGCAATACATTTTGCATCTATTGTTAATAATCTTATAAGTATTTCATGTCAGAGCGCGTTCCTTGACACAACTTATTACAAAATTAAACTTGTAATTATTGCAAAATGAGTTGACATGACACTAGATGCTTCTGTCAGTAGATATTATTAAAAGTAAACATTTTAAGTAAAGATTTTATATATGATTTATTGTTGCTGCTTTTAATCTTATTAAATGTTGTATATATGTGAGAGCAAATTTTTCTAATATTACTTATTACAAAAACCATATCATATTAAGATGCATGGTCTTTAATATAATGACATGCAAACCATACACGTATAAGTGTATCTGCTTTGAATATTCATATACATAATGCATATGTCTAACCGAACTTCTCTAACATTATTTATTAAAAATCACATAGCACCATGCAAGATTTCTGTAGCATAAATCAATATGAGTAATACGTTGCTCACATATGCTCATATAGTACATTCTCTGCTTTTTATATTATTATATAAAAAGCATATATTTATATATATGCAAATATATATGCAAATATATATATATATATATATATATATATATATATATATATATATATCCAAAAGAATATATCTAAAAGTGAATCTCTCTGTCACTATGTATAAATTCATGGGATGTTTTTTTTCAATATCTCACATTTGAGAATACATTCCTCAGGTTTTTATAGGAAGAGTAGTTAATCAGACCGCGAATTTCTTTGATACTATGTATAATTATGTAAGATGATTCACTTCAATCATATCTTACATATCTAGAAAACAACACAGTTTGTTATAGGAAAAGTAAAGGGGTGTATATCAGTTGGACACGGGGCAATTGGACACAGTCCAATCACAAGTCGCTGTTCCAAGGGACCCTACAAATGTCTCTAATCACACGGTGCTGTGATTGGCTGTGTCCAAATGCACCGTGTCCAAGTGCACCGCTCCCAAAGTAAAGTACATGTGGAAAAGTTTGTTTTAGAAAAAATTATGTAACAGTGAATCTCTAAGACAATATATATAATTACATGAAATATTTCATTATATCACATTACATATGGCTACATGAGATGATTCGTTAATTAAAATAATAATATCTCATATGACAGAATATGTAATACTGATTGTGATATCAATAATTGTGTCTGAGTGAACCTGTGTGACACTATATGTAATCGTATGAGATAGTTTGCTTCAATAATTTTTCACATATCAGAATATGTAGCTCTAATATTTTTAAGAACAGTTGTGTATCTGTCAGAGCAAATCTTTCTGAAAATACTTTTACTGAATGATGATTCGTTTTATCTCTATAAATATTTCAGTTTGTGTTACAAAGATGTTGCATATATTACAAACATACATGTAACAATGCCAAAGGAGATACCTGTAGTATATCAAATAGTATTTTATGTTTTGACATTGAAATACATGTATACAAATTCAATTGAAAACAATTTAGGTTTAAATAACCATCTTTGCTTTCATTATTCTATGCAATTTATTACATTACAATATAGACTCACATATTTATTACTAAGCAGCTCACGTCAGAATAGACGTCTCTAATTTTATATATTATTGGAAATAATTACATTGCAATTTACAATACATGTACAATATTTTTAATGCAGCTCACGTCAGCATAGACGCCTCTGGTTTTACACATTATTCCAAACAATTACATTACAATGTACATCTATTATATTTATTATGCAGCTCACGTCAGAATAGACGCCTTTAGTTTTACATATTATTGGAAATAATTACATTGCAGTTTACATGTACAATATTTTTAATGCAGCTCACGTCAGCATAGACGCCTCTGGTTTTATCTACTATAGAAACACATTATTCCAAACAATTACATTATAATATATATTTACAATATTTATTATGCAGCTCACGTCAAAATAGACGCCTCTGGCTTTATCTACTATAGAAAAAAGTACATTACATATAAATCTACTCCATACGGTAAATTCTTTATATTTTATTTCTTCCATCACATATTAAAATTTCGTGCACACGGTTTGTTGTGGGACTGTCAAATTTCACAGCTGATTGTATGTACATTTCAGTTGCGTTCCCATCTACACTGCGAATAGACTTCACACTTCAATGATTGGCTGAGTACACCTAACCATTAGTGACCTTACGCCATTGCTTTACACCGCGAATACAAATATCTACAGCCCATGGGTGCGTTCCACTTAACGCTCGCAACGACGCAAGCGTAATTCTATCTTTGTTGCTCATTGCATGTTAAACAAAGATAGAATAACACCGCGTCTTTGCGAGTGTTAAGTGGAACGCACCCCATGTTGTATATACTAGACCTGACTGTCAGTTCTGGGCTGCGTTTCGAAATTCACTGCGAGTACTGAAAATCTATAATTCATGTCACGTATACTATAGAATTTCAGTACTGACAGTAAATTTCGGAATGCAGCCCTGGGCAGTCAACTCTAAAACTCACCGCACATGAAATGACATAGTTGCATATGCATATGTAAGATCATATGGACCAATAAGCATTGAGTATTAAGTCGACAGATTGATGTTAGATGCTTAATATTCGATGTTCATTGCTTCATACGATCTCATGCTATGTATATGCAGTTGTTTTTTCATGTATTATACTCCGAAAGGTGCAGTCCCATGCAGGAACCAAATTCCTAACGGCGTGCGAGTGAGATGCACATGCGAAAATCTATAATTCACGTTACATATACTATACATTTTTGTGCGTATTTCGCTCGCATATCGTTAGGAATCGAACGCCTGAGCTGGGAAATGTTGCCCGAGCGTACTGGCGTTTTACTTCTTCCACTTCTCAGGCTGAGTTTCCACTTTGCGCGTCACGTATCGCGTCGTTCGAGTTAAGCCAATCAAATCGTCCCATTTTATTCGGCCTAAAGTTACGCAATAAAATGGGACGATTTGATTGGCTTAACTCGGACGCGACGCGTGATGCGCTAAGTAGGAACGCACCCTCACACAGAGACGCTTCTATCCATCCGTGTGACTACGCGTGCTCGGCCGGGTTCGACACGTCGAGCGAGAGAGAGATTGTCATTCTCTTTTTTACGCTCCACAGCCGCTCCGCGCAGCTACGCGATGTGGAGCGAGAAAGAAAGGATGACATTCTCTCTCTCGCTCTTATCTTCTTCTAATCTTCTTTCTTTCTTCCTCGGCGCGCTGAGCTCAGGTCGAGATACAGTGCCATCTGCCGCGACATGCGTGAACTAAACTCAGCCTGTTTTGCCACGCGTACCGTAATTTACGCTAGCACGCGTATCGTTTATTAAGCCATGTCGTTTTTTATTTAAACTATCCGTTAAAATCCTGTTATGATGGTCTTATAATGTTT
>NW_022639874.1:35355-35463 GCF_010583005.1 Odontomachus brunneus | reverse complement strand
CAAACAGCGTCAGACAGGGAGAGACATGGAGAGGCAGGGAGAAACAGATGGAGAAACAAGGAGAGACAGGCAGAGACAATGCAGATTATGAGGAGTGACAGGCAAAGG
>NW_022639874.1:34874-35345 GCF_010583005.1 Odontomachus brunneus | reverse complement strand
TTCTGTCGTCTAATAGAGAAACCAATATCTAGAAAGATTACGAGAAGAGAGAGGCTATAGTGTTCTTCTTATTTTGTCACTTTTTGTTCCGCGTACATCAATTTCTCGTTTCCATAATATTATAGACCATGTCTATGGTCACTTTCAACACCTTGGCTTCACTTTTCTGGCGTATGTGGGGTCTATGTATACCATGTCCATGGTTGTACTCGAATGTGAATGCATATTACAGGTTTGTGTGACAGGGAGAGACAAGGAAAGACAGGAGAGGCAAGGAAAGACAGAGTGAGACGGCGGGTGACGGGGAGAGATGGGGAGAGGCAGAGAAAGACAGGGAAAGACAGAGAGAGATAGGGAGAAACGGGGAAAAACAGGGAGAGATAGGAAGTGATAGGGAGAGATGGGGAAAGGGAGGGAGAGACAGAAAAAGACAGAGAGCGACAGGGAGAAACAGGAAGAGACGGGGAGAGA
>NW_022639874.1:34648-34864 GCF_010583005.1 Odontomachus brunneus | reverse complement strand
GCTTCGATCGCGTTGCGGCCATAGACATAATATGTATAAACTGCTCATATAGAAGGAGGCTTAGAAAGAGTAAGTTGTTCGTAGGAGTTATCTCTTTCTCTCTTTAACCGCATCTGTGGTTGGGAGTACAACCCACATAAAAGTACAGACCCATATATCCTGAACGCTGTCAAACAGACTGAAAAATAGTATTATTATAATTTTGCAATGGTGTAC
>NW_022639874.1:30774-34208 GCF_010583005.1 Odontomachus brunneus | reverse complement strand
GTCATAATAAAATTGACCAATCATAGTCGATTATTAGAAGAATAACCCACTGTAATTGGTCAATTTTATTGCGATTTAAAATTTATTGCTTATTGTAGAAAGTCTCTAAAGCGTGATCTACATAGAGAACTTAAGCCATACAATTTAAGCTTTAATCTCTAAGCCGTAAGAAATTATTTTTCTTATAATTGACTGTGATTGGTCAACGTCTTACGGCTTAGAATTTAAAGCTTAAATTTTATGGCTTAAGTTCTCATTGTAGACCACACTTAAGGGGCGTCGCACACGAATTGACATAACAGTAACGTAAGACGTACCGTAAGAACTGACCAATCACTTTGAGTATCGTCGAACCGTAAGGTCGCCATTTTTGTGAATATTCGATTGTAATTGGTCCATTTTTACGGTACGTCTTACGTTACTGTTATGTCAATTCGTGTGCGGCGCCCCTAAAGCCCATTCTACATTAGTCGCAATCGCAAGATCGCAAGGAAATTGTACCAATCATAATTGATTATTCTTCGATCGCAAGAAGAACAATCGACTATGATTAGTCAATTTCTTTGCGACCTTGCGACTTGCGACTAATGTAGAATGGACTTTATGTCGTTATGCAATAATGTGTGCTTCCCGCTTAAATATCTTATATTTTGTCTTTATATATGTATAATTTATGTACTGTCTCTTCTACTATTCGTTTTATATGCCGATTTTAACTTTTTTTTTTACAAAAGTAACGGAAAGTAACGATTTTTTTATCGTTACTTTTCAAATAACGGTAACGCGTTACTTTTTAGAATCAGTAACGAGTAACGGTAACGAGTTACTTTTTACCGCAAGTAACGGTAACGGTAACGCGTTACTTTTAAAAAGTAACGTTCCCAACCCTGATTAGTATTACAATAATGTCCTGGTATCACACGAAGAAACTATGAAAGAAATATCGCTGACCGATATCGAAGAATGTTTTTAAGAAACTGATTCTATTAGCAATGTGTTAAATAGCATCGAAAATAAAGAGATAACTTTGAACTGTAGTACTTCTGTAGATAATAACTTTACTGAAGAAGGTGTAGGAATAATTCCAAATAGTGTGATTGAAGACATACCCAAATGTAAAGAAGTAATTGGCAAGAAACGGTGAGACAAAATTTCGCTTTCCTCTTGTTTGTGTAAAGAATTATTCATTGATGATATATATCAAATCTTTATTAAAGTTGTAAGAAACCGACTTGTTGATCGAATTTTCAGTATATTGTCAATATATGTATTTATTTCTGTTACTAGGAAGTCGGAATCAAATGACGGTTTGCCACAGAAACGGTTCTGTACTCGTGTAAAAACAAAATCGAGCGACTCAGGAGAGAAGACTTCGTAACAGATAAAACTTGGCAAACTTTCATTAGGATTGTGTTTTCCAAAAATTATGATAAGAGGAGCGATGAAGCAAAAATTAAACGTCTTCGGCGACAAGTCAACACCTTCAAGGACCTCTTGAAAACCTTGCGAGAAAAGAAATTAATTGTTAGTCGAGTGTCACAAATATTGGACGTGAGAACGTAAATAAAGCAAGGCCTATAATAGCTGTAGGAGTGACAATAAGCAGTAAGCAAATTAATTAATTCCATTCTTACAAATTAAAAAATAATCGATTGTGATTAGTGAATTTGCTTATTGCTTGATTCTTACCACTTACTCCTACTGCTATTGTAGACCACGCTTACTAAAAAAAGGGAATAGTAACAACTGCGCAGCAACTTACAACGTAGAACTACGTTTTCATTATATACAGCTAAGGACAGTTGACGTAACCATACATTGCAACATACATTGCTATATCGTGTATTTTCCTAAAACTATCCCTTCAATATATTTATATTTATTCTGAATTAACAATAATATTTATTTCACAACAGAATTCTTTTCCTTCGTCATTGCCAAAAATCCTGCAATCTTTGATAAAGAAGAAACGCTTCAAAAAATTTCCGTACTCCTTAAGAAGTTTTGCCTCAACGCTACATTTTTACTCACCTTCGGCATGTAATTTCGTGAGAGACAAATTTCTTATGACCCTACCCTATCCTAGCTCATTAAGATGTTGGCAAACATCTGTCAATCAAAATCCTGGCATTTTCTAAGAAGCTTTTTTGGAGAGTGTGTGTCAAATGATGGAAATGACAAAGAAGAAGTTGTATTTTAATTTGACCGTCGATGAGATGGCCATTCGAAAGTGTATTGAAGTATGTGGGAATGAAATATACAGATATGTTGACCTTGGGTTAGACGAGAACAAGCAAGAATCTATTGAAACAACAAATACTCTAGTCTTTATGTAACAACTAACAGTTACTTTAAGGCACCTGTCTTATCTCTCACTTACTATCTTATCAAATTTATTTCAGGAACAAAAAAAGGTGAATTACTGTGTGACATTTCTGTGTGCGATGCATGAAAAAAGTATTGAGATATGTAATATTACATTTGTATTACATTATATTGCATCTACCAATATAAAAATGGTAGAAATTCTAAGACCAAACATTTGTGAAGATAATATCCCAAATAGTACCGTACGTTTTATGGATGTCCATTTTACGTTCATTTTATAGCCATACACCCATGGACATAAAATAGTCATCCAATGTACGTCCATTCCAGGATATATTTTGTTAATAATAAATGGACGTCCACTGCACATCCATTAAAATTTTATTTTATATATGACTAATATAAATTAAATACTGTACGTTCAATGTACGTTTGTAATGGATTTGTTATAGTTATTCATTTCTTGTCCTAAAAAAAACGGCGCGATAATTTTCAAATTTTTTATCGTCATATTTATCTATTATGTACAATTTTAAGTATTTTATGACACATTTTTTATGTGCAATTTATATGGTTATGCGCATGTTTTTGAACAGTACGAGTAAGCGCGGTAAGTCGGCAGCCATTCTAAGGCACGTGCGCAGAAGGATGCGCACAAAAATCCCTCAGTTCCCATTTTCCATCGCTGTCTCGATTTATCGCCAATTCCTGAAAGTGAACGCTCGTGGATACGCTGTGGATCATAATCATTGAAGAGATCGATATTCCAAAAATATACAAATTCTTTTGTAAGACGGACGAGTTATTAATTAAAAATGTAAGTATATATATGTAGTTTATATATGTTATATTTATTATTAATAAACTATTTTGGCAGATATAGTACTTTTATAACTTAAAAGTTTAGTATTTTATATTTTTATATATTATATGATACAATTTATTTATTTACATATCACAATTGTATAATTTTCCAGACAGCACACATGTCCAGATTACATTTAAAGGATGTCCTTAGTAAGTCCTGTCGTTCCAAAAATGTCCTCGGAATATCTGTACATCTTTTGGTTATGCTGTGCTGTCTGGGTTTCTTCAAAAATTTAATG
>NW_022639874.1:24931-30764 GCF_010583005.1 Odontomachus brunneus | reverse complement strand
AAAAAAAGTTACAGGGAGAGAAAGGGAGAGAGGGAAAGACAGGGAGAGATATGGTGAGCTAGGGAGTTACAGGAAGAGATGGGAAGAGACAAGGAGAGGTAGGGAGAGACTGGGAGAGAGGAAGAGACAGGGAAAGACGTGGTGAGACAGGGAGAAACAGGAAGAGACGGGGAGAGTCAGGGAAAGACAGGGGAAGACTGGGAGAGACAGGAAAGACAGGGCGAGACAGGGAACGACAGGGAAAGACAGGAGAACCAAAGAAGAGACAGGGAAAGACAGGAAACAACATGAAGAGACAGAGAGAGACAAGGAGGGACAAGGAGAGACAGAGAGAGACAGAGGGAGACAGGGAGAAATAGGAGAGGCTGGGAGAGGCAGGGAGAGACCGAAAGAGACAGGGAAGGACAGGGAAAGCCAGGGAGAGAGGGAGATACGAGGAGAGATAAAAAGTTGCAAGAAAAGATAGCGAAAGATAGGGAGAGACAGAGAAAGACAGGGACAAACAGCGTCAGACAGGGAGAGACATGGAGAGGCAGGGAGAAACAGATGGAGAAACAAGGAGAGACAGGCAGAGACAATGCAGATTATAAGGAGTGACAGGCAAAGACAGGGAGAGATGGGGTGAGACAGGGAGAGGCAGGGAGAGACAAGGAGTGACAGGGAGAGACAGAGAGAGACAGGGAGAAACAGAGAGTCAGAGAGAGACACGGGAAGTGACGGGAAGAGACGGAGAGAAATGTGGAGAGAGAGGGAAAGACAGGGAAAGATAGGAAAAGACAGGGATAGACAAAGAGAGATAGGGAGAGACAAGAGAGGCAGGGAGAGACAGTGCAGATTATAGGTTTGTGTGTGAATTTTTCGCGATGTAAAGTGTAATAAAATACTAAAAAAGGAAATGGAAAGTGCGCGCATAGCGCGCGCTGTGTGCTAGTCCCCTTAATAAAAAGTGCGTGTTTACTAAATTTCGAATGTATCGAATTGGGTGAAGCCTTCTTTCCGCGATGCTGATTGGCTGCTTCGATCGCGTTGCGGCCATAGACATAATATGTATAAACTGCTCATATAGAAGGAGGCTTAGAAAGAGTAAGTTGTTTGTAGGAGTTATCTCTTTCTCTCTTTAACCGCACCTGTGGTGGGGAGTACAACCCACATGAAAGTACAGACCCATATATCCTGAACGCTGTCAAACAGACTGAAAAATAGTATTATTATAATTTTGCAATGGTGTACTAATGCTGCATTTGTGGATGTATACGTTTGAAATGCGATACGCAACGATCGTTTCATAAGTAAAAATCAAGTGATAAAATCATCCTTCGAAATTCGTTCCAATGTAATAACCACAATGTAATACTAACCACAATTTGTTTTCAACAATTTGCCGAAATGTAAACAGCAACGGGAAAAATGCTTTGCCTCATTGAGCAAAAGAGTTGGTAATGACAGTATTATATATAACGATCATTTCGCAAAAGAATCTTTTTCAGACATTACAGGTCAACTTGTATTTCGACGTCGCTTGATGCAAAATGCAGTTTCCATCATGGAAACTGAGTAAGTAATCTGTTGTTACATTGATATATTACTTCTGAAAGTGGAACTGGATTAACTAACGTAGTTATATATTTGTATCAGAGTTGGGAAGTAACGCGTTACTTGTAACGACGTTACTATTTCGTCACTTTTTTTGGTAACGATTTGGTAACGCCGTTACTTTTTTGTATCAGTAACGAAAAAGTAACGGCGTTACATTTTCTTTAGTAATGAGTAACGAAATTCATCGTTACTTATATCGTTACTTTTTACTATGATGGCTTCTGTACACAGAACGCGGCAACGCTTGCCACGTGATGAAAGTTTGCACATGATAAATAATTAATGTGCTGCTTTCCGTAAAGCTCATTATACAATAAGCAATAAATCTTAAGTCATAATAAAATTGACCAATCATAGTCGATTATTAGAAGAATAACCCACTGTAATTGGTCAATTTTATTGCGACTTAAAATTTATTGCTTACTGTAGAAAGTCTCTAAAGCGTGATCTACAATGAGAACTTAAGCCATACAATTTAAGCTTTATTCTCTAAGCCGTAAGAAATTATTTTTCTTATAATTGACTGTGATTGGTCAACTTCTTACGGCTTAGGATTTAAAGCTTAAATTTTATGGCTTAAGTTCTCATTGTAGACCACACTTAAGGGGCGTCGCACACGAATTGACATAACAGTAACGTAAGACGTACCGTAAGAACTGACCAATCACTTTGAGTATCGTCGAACCGTAAGATCGCCATTTTTGTGAATACTCGATTGTAATTGGTATGTAATTGGTCCATTTTTACGGTACGTCTTACGTTACTGTTATGTCAATTCGTGTGCGGCGCCCCTAAAGCCCATTCTACATTAGTCGCAATCGCAAGATCGCAAGGAAATTGTACCAATCATAATTGATTATTCTTCGATCGCAAGAAGAACAATCGACTATGATTAGTCAATTTCTTTGCGACCTTGCGATTTGCGACTAATGTAGAATGGACTTTATGTCGTTATGCAATAATGTGTGCTTCCCGCTTAAATATCTTATATTTTGTCTTTATATATATATATAATTTATGTATTGTCTCTTCTACTATTAGTTTTATATGCCGATTTTAACTTTTTTTTTACAAAAGTAACGGATAGTAACAATTTTTTTATCGTTACTTTTCAAATAACGGTAACGCGTTACTTTTTAGAATCAGTAACGAGTAACGGTAACGAGTTACATTTTACCGCAAGTAACGGTAACGGTAACGCGTTACTTTTAAAAAGTAACGTTCCCAACCCTGATTTGTATTACAATAATGTCCTGGTATCACACGAAGAAACTATGAAAGAAATATCGCTGACCGATATCGAAGAATGTTTTTAAGAAACTGATTCTATTAGCAATGTGTTAAATAGCATCGAAAATAAAGAGATAACTTTGAACTGTAGTACTTCTGTAAATAATAACTTTACTGAAGAAGGTGTAGGAATAATTCCAAATAGTGTGATTGAAAACATACCCAAATGTAAAGAAATAATTGGCAAGAAACGGTGAGACACAATTTCGCTTTCCTCTTGTTTGTGTAAAGAATTATTCATTGATGATATATATCAAATCTTTATTAAAGTTGTAAGAAACCGACTTGTTGATCGAATTTTCAGTATATTGTCAATATATGTATTTATTTCTGTTACTAGGAAGTCGGAATCAAATGACGGTTTGCCACAGAAACGGTTCTGTACTCGTGTAAAAACAAAATCGAGCGACTCAGGAGAGAAGACTTCGTAACAGATAAAACTTGGCAAACTTTCATTAGGATTGTGTTTTCCAAAAATTATGATAAGAGGAGCGATGAAGCAAAAATTAAACGTCTTCGGCGACAAGTCAACACCTTCAAGGACCTCTTGAAAACCTTGCGAGAAAAGAAAATAATTGTTAGTCGAGTGTCACAAATATTGGACGTGAGAACGTAAATAAAGCAAGGCCTATAATAGCTGTAGGAGTGACAATAAGCAGTAAGCAAATTAATTAATTCCATTCTTACAAATTAAAAAATAATCGATTGTGATTAGTGAATTTGCTTATTGCTTGATTCTTACCACTTACTCCTACTGCTATTGTAGACCACGCTTACTAAAAAAAGGGAATAGTAACAACTGCGCAGCAACTTACAACGTAGAACTACGTTTTCATTATATACAGCTAAGGACAGTTGACGTAACCATACATTGCAACATACATTGCTATATCGTGTATTTTCCTAAAACTATCCCTTCAATATATTTATATTTATTCTGAATTAACAATAATATTTATTTCACAACAGAATTCTTTTCCTTCGTCATTGCCAAAAATCCTGCAATCTTTGATAAAGAAGAAACGCTTCAAAAAATTTCCGTACTCCTTAAGAAGTTTTGCCTCAACGCTACATTTTTACTCACCTTCGGCATGTAATTTCGTGAGAGACAAATTTCTTATGACCCTACCCTATCCTAGCTCATTAAGATGTTGGCAAACATCTGTCAATCAAAATCCTGGCATTTTCTTAAAAAAAGGTGAATTACTGTGTGACATTTCTGTGTGCGATGCATAAAAAAAGTATTGAGATATGTAATATTACATTTGTATTACATTATATTGCATCTACCAATATAAAAACGGTAGAAATTCTAAGACCAAACATTTGTGAAGATAATATCCCAAATAGTACCGTACGTTTTATGGATGTCCATTTTACGTTCATTTTATAGCCATACACCCATGGACATAAAATAGTCATCCAATGTACGTCCATTCCAGGATATATCTTGTTAATAATAAATGGACGTCCACTGGACATCCATTAGAATTTTATTTTATATATGACTAATATAAGTTAAATACTGTACGTTCAATGTACGTTTGTAATGGATTTGTTATAGTTATCCATTTCTTGTCCTAAAAAAAACGGCGCGATAATTTTCAAATTGTTCATCGTCATATTTATCTATTATGTACAATTTTAAGTATTTTATGACACATTTTTTATGTGCAATTTATGTGGTTATGGGCATGTTTTTGAACAGTACGAGTAAGCGCGGTAAGTCGGCAGCCAATTTAAGGCACGTGCGCAGAAGGATGCGCACAAAAATTCGTCAGTTCCCATTTTCCATCGCTGTCTCGATTTATCGCCAATTCCTGAAAGTGAACGCTCGTGGATACGCTGTGGATCATAATCATTGAAGAGATCGATATTCCAAAAATATACAAATTCTTTTGTAAGACGGACGAGTTATTAATTAAAAATGTAAGTATATATATGTAATTTATATATGTTATATTTATTATTAATAAACTATTTTGGCAGATATAGTACTTTTATAACTTAAAAGTTTAGTATCTAATATTTTTATATATTATATGATACAATTTATTTATTTACATATCACAATTGTATAATTTTCCAGACAGCACACATGTCCAGATTACATTTAAAGGATGTCGTTAGTACGTCCTGTCGTTCCAAAAATGTCCTCGGAATATCCTCTGGACATCTTTTGGTTATGCTGTGCTGTCTGGGTTTCTTCAAAAATTTAATGAAAATAATATATGTATTTGTTATAGATATTGTTTTGTGGCTTTACTTTGATCTTAAATCTGTTCAAAAATTTTATATGTATATATATATATATATATATATATACACACACAGGGTCGAAAAGTACCAGACCCCCCTATCTTCAGTTAGAATGCATTTTGGAGAAAATGTCCAATAGCAAAGTTGTATGGTTTCAAGCGGGGAATAAGATTTTGACCTTGACCATGTCCTTCAAGGTCATTTCAAGGTCAATCTTATTTTTTTAAATAACCCTCTACATTTTATTGCATATTCTTATAGCTTATTTCTAGAGCTTTCCAAAACGCTAGAATAAAACATTTTTTCATTAAATACTTTTTGAATTATAAAGGTTTGAAGTTAACAATTTTTTGACCCAAAATATAAAATATCTTGTAAAATATTATTTAGTTTTCAGTAATCATAACCTTAATACTTTTTTTGCGCGGAATAATGAGACCAATTAATTGGTTTAGAGAAAATACATTAATCGAAAAGTGTTGGATGCCCCTAATATTTTCAGTAAGAATGCATTTTGGAAAAATGTCCAATAGCAAAGTTGTACGGCTTCAACAATTTGAACATTTGTTGTGAATTGTTTGGTACAATTGAATATTTTGCCCAAGCTGACCAATTGGAATGAAATTCGCCTTAACTGGCCGGACCCACATGCCACTCTTGCCTTAACTGGCCGGACCCACACGCCACT
>NW_022639874.1:23057-23740 GCF_010583005.1 Odontomachus brunneus | reverse complement strand
TATAATTGCAAATAAATATGAATCAAGAGAAGATTTTTATTCTGAGCCACGTAAGTTTTCTGATTTAGGTTTATATTTAATAGAAAACGTTGCTAACGATCATCGAAGTTGGAATATAAGTGAAATATCGCATAAATGTGTTAGATTACAGTTTAATGATAAATGTGTTATTTTTCCTTTACTTCATTCTCTATAATTGGATTTTAATAATTTAATTTTTGCAAATTAAAAAATTTTAATTAAAAATGATTTAAATAAGATCGATTTTATTTCATAACTAAAATTAATGATACGCACAGAACCGAAACAAGTGCTTTTGCATATAAACTTTTAAAATAATTACTTCGTTTAGAATATACATTTTTCGACAATAAAGTCTTCCTTTTCAGTCGTTATCGGTTCGATTCCACATATATACATTTATAATATTTATTAATGTGGTGTAGAATAATACTGCGTACACAAATTTTTGATTATTTGCATAAAAAGATGACTAAAACGTGGACAATTGTAATTTTTACGGACGAAGATACTGTAGAAGCAGTTCCATCTACTTGGATAATTGATAACAAGTGTTACTGGCCGTCACTTACTTTTGAAAAATTAACTGCTGCAATTAAAAACCAAATATTTTTTGGCCCTCATATCCTATTCGGATTAAACGAAATGGAACTTTCGGTGAA
>NW_022639874.1:17922-23047 GCF_010583005.1 Odontomachus brunneus | reverse complement strand
CTCATCAGATGATAACAACAATTGTAACAATGTGTCTAAATCTAATAATAAAAATTTGTCTAAATTACCGAGTACTCTACATTTAACGAGTGGTTTGTATACATTTATGTATTTGATACATTTTATAGAAAATTTTATCACCTTATAAATAAAATAAAACAGCGAACAATTTAGAAATTTAAAATGCACTTTTAAATCGTTTAACACTTAATTGTTTTTTTTCAGAAGTCAGTATAAAAACAATGAAAAAAAGAGCTCTGATAAAACTAATATTGATAACATTAATACATCGCCAAGTACTTCAAAGGAACTTTCAAGAAATCTCTCAAAATTGTAGGGTAAATTATTTTTCATAATACAAAATTATTGAAAACTTTTTTCAAAATGTAAAGATATACATAGGTCAACATTCAGAAACGCGTTTAAAAATGTCAGCGCGTTATTATTTAATAGAAGAATTTGTTTTGCATAATATAAATTCTTTTAACAACGTGTTAACATCTTTATAAGTGCGTTCTGAATATTGACTATATAATATACTTTTTATGTAATATATACTTTTTCCAAATGTAAAAATATATATTATATTAATATACAGGGTGTCTGGTAACTGATTGAGCAGCCGCCGTGTGCAGGTAGAACAGGTCAAAATAATCATAAAAGTTATATACCATTTTGAAATTTTCTCAATATTTACCTCGTAATTAATGAAAATGTATAAACGAATCAGCGTACGAGAAGCGGTAGGGCAGGCTCTGTGTGTGAAAGAAATGGCTTACCTCTTAGCAACGATAAATAAACAGCTGATTTCGAGGCGGAGTAACAAGCGACACGTAGCACGCGGCCGCGCGCCGAAAAATTATTGTCCTCCGTAACAAATTCACGTGACTCTCCGGGTTTACATAGGAAAAAAATAATAAAGCGCTATCATTTCCTCACCACCTAGCGGTAGATAGCACGGTGCGTTTTTTTTATAGTGGTATCCCCAGTAGGCCTAATCCACTCTCATTATGTAATGCAAAAAACCTAACCTAGATTGCGATAATATACACAATAGATTACAATAATATGTACAATAAATTACAATAATATATACAATAAAAATGTCGCTCCTATCGATTGTATGTCTCAGCATGGAAAACAATTCATCACGGCATATAAGTCATAAAAACGTTTATTTTTCTTCTTTTTCCTGTTTTCACTGTTTACGATACAATTGGCGGATGCTAGAATGCGACATTTTCCGGCATCATAGTTGCGTCCCTTCATCATGTGATCCCGCTAATGCCTTACAAGTTTCCGGCACCACTTCCGACTGCGGCTTTAATTGTACGTTTTTAACCGACTTGAGAACATCCACAATGTATTTGTTTTCACGCAGCTGTTTCTTAGCCAGCAGTGGTATTGAACAATTGTTTAACCATTTTTGAAGCCAAGTGCCATATTCGATCGCCTGTTCGATTCCAGTGTTGTTGGGATTCATCTTGGCGACCCGCAGTGCCTGCATAATTTTTGAGGAAAATGTTGGCTCGGTCACGGGCGGTGTCGTTAGCGTACCTCTTTCAGCCGGAATGGCGGAATTACTAACAATCGTGCTACTGGCTGTTGTGGGTAATGTGGTATTATTTGTCCAGGTATATTGTAACCCGTTCTCTGCAAAGCTAACGTAGTTGCGTGACATTATATCCAGAGTGGGCCATATTGTACATATATTTTGCTGGGCACTAGAAATCATTGGTGCAAACAAAGCAGCAGCATAATCTGAATTGTAATTGTGGCCTATGAAACTACCAGCTAAACTAGTAGATGGACCTGGCAATATAGTCTGCGGAATGTTCTGCCGACTGGTACGATCTATTTTCGCCTTTTTTGCTACCGGAGCGTCTTCGTCCGGTGTAGCAAGTGATTGTCGGCCATTTGCCGACATTGAGCGACCGATGTTCACTGGCGCGTGTCGCGGACCCATCCCAATTGCCACATTGTTATACCGGCTGCGAATTTTGTGTTCTGATTTGCACCATCCTCGCAATGTGGACTCAGCGACTCCGATATCTCGAGCAACAGAGGCTTTACTCTCGCCACCGTGGACGCGATCAATGGCGCTTACTTTTTCCGCCAGCGAAAAATTCTTAATGTGACGTTTCTCTGGGCGTGATTGGCCGTTCCTCGGCGCCGCTGCCATCACCTGCATGGTGGTGCGGCCTCCTTCATCCACGATGAGGTGAGTGTTGTCAGTTGGCTGGTCATTGGCTACGTTCTCGTCGATGTGTGTCCCGTCGTTTATTGTACGGTGGTCACGTGCCCGTGATCTGCTACAATCACGACCGTGATCCATGAGGGACTGCATCGTGAAATCCAGTTTGAACGGATAACGATCTATTTTGAATTGCTACGGTCTTTCCGTGCTTTCTGGATAAACCTTTCTTCACGTTCGCGCAAGTTCACATTCACGTGGTCGCTCTTCTTCCTGTTCCTCCTTTTCAGTTGCTAGATGCGATTTGCCGCTCGCTACGTCGATCGATTTACGTTTCTAAATCGCATTATTCACCAATCGACTACTACTACCGATCTCATCTGCCTGTAAACACGCGAAAAATTTCAATTGTAGCTACGCTATAGATAGATGGAGTGAGAGAGTAGCCGAGAAAGAAACGCGAGAAATGACGACGAAGACGACGAGGACGACATCGAAGATGCGCGAACGAAGCCGTGTGGCGCGCTCACACGCCCGTAACTCGCGTCGCGAAATCGCGTACGTTCCGCGAAAGGCAATTCGCTGAACGATGAGATGAAACTAGAGAGACAACGAGACATTGGGGATAAAGGGAGCGAGAGAGAATCAACCGATAAGAAAACAGAAGAGGCCTGGACCTCGCCCCCTCACCCGGATACGATGACAAGACGACACCACCGCACGTCGTCGGTCGCGGCGCGGTACGACGAGAGAGAAAGAGAGATACGTACGCCGCAACGTTGGCGCGGCGTATGGTGCTGATTCGTATTTCGCGCAGCAATAAATATTGTCGTGTGTAAACGTGGTTACGTTGGCGCTACCACCGCCGCAGCTGGTCGGAGAAGTAGTCGGTCCATTAGGAATAGCGTGCTCTGCCGGGGGTAGTAGATATAGGCTAAAGCGAGATAGACAGTTCGACATGAATGGAGACGGAAATAGAGTACACACGTTCCGGCAAGCGAGAGGTCGCAATACCGGCCGAAGATCAGTTTTCGCTGTTGCATTATTCGTTACTGTTCTCTCTCGTCGCGCGCGGTACTTGATTCACGTAACGTCGTTCTCGTCGTCGTGTTGCAACGTCAACATCATTGCCGTCTCTGTCGATGTTAGAATTTGTGAAGTGGACGAATATAAAAGCACGCAAATACACACACTCTCTATGCTCTGCGTCTCTTCTCTCTCGTTTTTTTCGCGCCGTGAGCTTATAAGAAATGTGAGTGCGGTACATATGTAAGTTGCTGGAAGCATTTTTCGCGTCAATATGCGAACGCGCATGATAAAAATAGAGAGAAAGCAAGCGAAAAATCAATCTATTGCGCAAGAAAGAGAAACATCACTCGCGTTTTCGCGTCGATTACGCACGAATCAAGATCGCGGATGGATGAATCTTGCTATGGTCAAAGACTAATTTGAGTCTTTGTGTATCTGACATTATACGATATGCATTTGATCATCGTCAATAATATTAACTTTAAATTTGTGAGCATTACTTATATATATGTTTGGATACTCACAGCAAAATTCGTTGTGTCTGGCCACTTCGCGGTACACGTTGGATGATCTCGATGAAGCGAAGTCCCGCGTCGACACTCACTCTCACTAGACGATCACTTCTTGCACAATTACTAGTACGCAAATTCAAATATGATTGGCGGTATTGTAACTCTCGTGTCGACACTGTATCAGAAACTCAAGAAATACGACAATAACCGCGATATTACCAGTTCATACGTGGATTAGAGTTCTAGTGTCCGAATGTCCGAGTTTTAGTATTCCGAGTCCTAATATCCCAAGTGCTAATATCTGAACTCCGACGACAGCGAATGTGTGCGTTCTTCGTCGCTCTTCCGCTATGTTCTCTTAAGTACCGCACGAACACCGAATGTTTCTGGCCGAATGATCGCGTACGAATGCTAACTCACGACTGCTCGACTGTCGTTATTCGCTCAGCAACGAAGGAAATAATGTTGGGTGAACGTCGTTTCGTACGCGTCTCCCTCTCACAAGGCCCTGCAATTGATTAATGACCCTTCCGACTTGTGACCCTCGCTCGTATTGGCCTTCTTGCGAGGACACCTCCCACTCTCGCAATGAACCACCAATCGTGGGACACGGTCAAACTGCCACGTTTCCGCGTCTACTTGGGGACCACCACTTCTCTCACTGCGTTGCCACGACGGCTCTACTACCGAAACCACTGCTGCCTCTCGAGGACCGAGAAGAACTAACTCGCCTCACGAGACGCCGCGCTCTACTGCTGTACTGCTATGCTTGAGTTTGGTTGTGGCGGCCTAAGCTCCCATCACTTCGTGCACCGGCAGCGTCACGTTTGCCTTGCCCCACTCGCGCCAGCGATGTCCTGATTCGTTGTACGTCTCTCCCCGCGTTCCCTAAACTACGCGCGATTGGCCTAGCTTCGCTCCATCCCAACTATACCCTTCACCCCTAGCTTTGTACGTTCTGAAACCACCGCGCCACACACTTTGTCAACCCGCTCCCGCGCATGACCCTTCTCTGTCGTCCCACGGTCACATGACTGAACGTGCGCCGTCCGCGAGTAGCGTTCCTCGCGGTAACCGTCGTCGCGTCGTCGACGTTGACGACGGCGCTGCTGCTACACCACCGTCACTTCATCGTCGTCGTAGCGGCTCTTCGACCCTCGGTGTCACCGAGTCAATATGAATTCTTCTGCAGGCCCATTTTCTAATTTTTTAATATATTACGAAATGACGCATAACACAATAACGTTTAACGACAACAATATATTTTAAATGTTACAGAATAAACATTATTCTATAGCCTCATTTCTTAATTTACTCTCCAAACGTGGATCTATTTTATTTGCATCCCTTGACGATACCGGACATCTCGTAACTTTGAGAAAAAGTGAGA
>NW_022639874.1:17311-17912 GCF_010583005.1 Odontomachus brunneus | reverse complement strand
TGGTTCAATACTTCCATGCAACGATCAGATTAGATCAATTAGGTCTTTTTATAGTTATTTTTCACTTTATATGAATTCCATAAAAGCTTGTATGTTCCATGAAAACTTGCTGTGATTCTCATGAATTCTATTTGTCTTTTATTTTTTCGTTTTAGTTGTTTTGCACAGTTTATATATTTGTCTGCCTTTGAGGCTTTTATTTTAGTTTCTTCTTTGATTTAAAAAAATTCATGATGTACTGCCATAATTTTGTGAAGTTTACATAGTTTACATAATTTTGTTTATTGATGTTTTCAAGAAAACAATGTCCTTCAAGTTAGGAAAGATCTATGTTATCTCTTGTATCCCTTGGTAAAGTAACAAGACTTCTCTATAATGTTCAAATGTTTGAAATGCAAAATATCTTTTAAGTTGAACTGTGCTTATGTTTGAGATTGAATCTTCAACTCTTTCTGAATCTTGTTGACAGATGGCATTTTGAGATACTATATTTGGAGGACTTTTCAATTTTTTTTTGCGTATTCTGTATGTCTTTAAGAGGACTGATATCCGTCCTCAGAGTTAATATAATGTAATATAAATATAGCGTTTATATATATAT
>NW_022639874.1:10600-12784 GCF_010583005.1 Odontomachus brunneus | reverse complement strand
TTTGGGAGCGGTGCACTTGGACACGGTGCATTTGGACACAGCCAATCACAGCACCGTGTGATTAGAGACATTTGTAGGGTCCCTTGGAACAGCGACTTGTGATTGGACTGTGTCCAATTGCCCCGTGTCCAATTGATATACACCCTTTCCTCTTACCTCATCGTCCCACGCGCAATGAGTTTCATGTAGATCGTAGGTTCCGCACGGGACGATGAGATAAGGAAGAATAGCGCGAGTAATGAGTAATACGTTACTGTTTCTCGTTACTCATTGATCAAAGTAATTTATTACCATTACTCGTTATCCATTGAAAAAAATAACTCATTACCGTAATGCTTACATAAAAGTAACGAATCTTTATAATTTTTTTACAAAATTGTGGAGACTTTTAAGATTTCTTTTTAGCTATTCTATACTATTCTATATATATGTATTCTATATGTGCAAAGAAACGAAAAATTTTATCTAAAAGTTATGAAATTATTCATTATTGTTATGTAAAGAATGTAACTGCGTAAATGCGTTACTGTTACTACCGCTTTTTATTATAATCTGAATCGAAAATCGGCCGAAATATGTCACATGTACTGAACTCTATTTTACGTCTTCAGATCTCGAGTCATATACTCGGTCTATTCTTATATCAATGAACTAAAACGTTAGGCACACATATACGTGGCTCTCGATTTACGTTATTCTTTTTTATACATGGTTCAAACAGAGTTCAGTGTTAGAATCCATGTGACGAGGGTCATCACACAAATAGACAAAGCGTCTCTGCCTGCGTAAACGCAGAGAGAAGAACGCTGTATCTTAGATCTGGCAACGCTGCATCTTAGATCTGGCAACTCTGCGCTGCGTGCCTACAATCAAAATTCTATTAGTGACCGGGCCGCGTCGAACATACACTGCCATCTAGCGTCTGTCCTAAACCGATGCGTATTACATTGCCGACGCTTTCGAAGTTCGCAATCGCGTACAACATCCCCTTAACATCGATGCGTGTAAACTCAGAGACAGGTATGGTGTTCCTTGGCGGGCGACGCCTGTCAAACAGTCGAAAGCAACAGGCATAATAGGAGGGTTTACTATACATCTTACGTACAACGCGAGAGAAGTGAAGAAGAAACGGAAGGGAACAAAGTGGTGGGATACATTCCGATATTGCATCCTTATCGCACGTCATGCATTCGAGAGAGAAAAAACATCAGCAGACGTTACTACTCGAGCAAAAATATAGAACAGATTTCAAGACTAGTAACTAGATAGTAATGACTAGATAAGTTCTAGCCAGTCACTAGCTCGTAACTGGCTAAATATTCTTACTCAATCTTTTGAATGTCAGGACTGTCTAGTAACTATACCAATTATATAAATAGTGGCTAGATGGAAAATATTACACATTAACGAGATAGAAAATCATCGGTAAATACTGATAAGAAATTGGACATCGGAACTATCTAGTAACTATACCAATTACATAGACAGTAGTTAGACGAATAAAATTATACAGTAACGAGATAGAAAATTATCGGTAACTCTTGAATAGAAATTGGACGTCAAAACTATCTAGTACTTACACCAATTATATTAACAGTGACTAGACGAAAAGGATTACACAGTAACGAGATAAAAAATCATCGATATATCCTGAGTAGAGATTGGACATCAGAACTGTCTACCCGCTAAATAGTAAATTTATGTATAGATAATGACGATGTAATACACAAATTTACTATCTAGTGGATAGACAGTTTTGACATTTAATTTTCATTCTGGATTTACAGTACGTTGCTACTAGACAGTTACTAGACAGAGTTTGATATTCAATTTCTATTCAGGATTTATTGAATCTTCCATCTCGTCACTGTGTAATTTTTTTCATCTAGACATTAGATAAAACGGCGTTGAGTAAACCATATGTAGCTAATATAAAACATTTACTACCGACTATAGTAGTGGTCTAACAGGTAAAGTGCCAGACTCAAGAGCCAAAGGTTTTTAGGTTTAAGTCCCGAAGTATAAAATGAATTTTTCCAAATAGAATGGAAATAATACGTAATGAAGAAGAATTACAGGAAACCAAATTCCATTAAGTTACCTTTCCTAAAGATATATATATATATATATATATATATATATATATATATATATATATATATATATATATATATATATATTTAT
>NW_022639874.1:9288-10590 GCF_010583005.1 Odontomachus brunneus | reverse complement strand
ATATATATATATATATATATATATATATATATATATATATATATATATATATATATATATATATATAAGCGTCACAGACTTACGAGCTCTCACAGTTGCTCGCCTGTCAAATTTATTTTACGTGACTTAGCATGTTATTTATCGCCAGTTAACTTGCAGTTAACTGTACTTCTCACGCTAAAATGCGTTACAACACACAACCATAAAAGTTTTCGCTCGGACTTTTGAAAACTTTTGTTGCCGAATCATAATGCCGCAACACTAGAAATAACTAAAAACTTTTCCTTTATGTTAATGGGTAATTTTAAAATAACTTTACCTAAATGTCCAAGGTTGAAATTTTTTTCATACGAAATGGTGAGAAATAGGCTTTTTGTTTCCCGAAGGTTCAAAACCACCTGTGTACAGGTAGAAACAGAAAAAGTTGTGTATAATCGTTTCGACAAGTTGTGTGTGTGTGTCTCGTTTGATCGGAAAATGTGAGCTCGAGAAATGATCTTCGGTTACTTTTTGACAATAAATATCGATTCTTGTTTTCCGACTACGTTCTTTACGATTAATCGAAAAGTTGAGTTAATCTTAACAGTTCGCTCAGTAATTTTATAACGGCGTCCAGTTGATTACTAGCATTAATGACTAGTGTTTCCTTAGTTTGCGAATTTTAATTTCAATTTCAATTTCCAATCTATTTAAAGAGAACTACTTAAAGACCTATCAAACTTCAATAGGCGGTTCAGATCGAATTTCACGCTCAGGTCATATTGAAGCACGACGTAATCGTGCAAAATATTTATAAAATACTTATAAATATTTATAAAATACTGCAAAATATTTATAAAATACTTATAATAATATAATTATTATAATGTACATATATATATATATATATATATATATATATATATATATATAATTTGACAAATAAAACTTTATTCATAATGCAACAAGATGGATCACTGGTTATTTAGTATTTCAATGTTGCACTGTTGTGTTCGACACATCTTTTTTTTAATCTTTTTTCGCCGCTCAATTCGACCATATGTTTTCACCTCATTTAAACTTGTGTCCTATCGTTTTGTTGGAATTTATCATGAAAATATCACTGGAAATCTGTCATAATTTGTAGTATATTAACGATGGGAGAAACTCAAAGTTCTTTATTAAAATAAACCTATAAAAGAAACCTATCGTTCTCGAACGATTGTGTACGAACGATATTTGACTTGTATAATTACGATAGAAGGCGTGCATCATAATCTATCAAGTAGTTACACCAAGAATAGATGTTTTTCTATCGATTTC
>NW_022639874.1:6391-9278 GCF_010583005.1 Odontomachus brunneus | reverse complement strand
AGTATTAAATCGTTACTATGATATAATTCTTAGAGACTTGTGTCCTATCGTTTTGTTGGAATTTATCATGAAAATATCACTGGAAATCTGTCATAATTTGTAGTATATTAACGATGGGAGAAACTCAAAGTTCTTTATTGTATAAAAGAAACCTATCGTTCTCATCGTCAATGCGCACATTGACAAACGGACACATCCAATCATATGTCGTTGTTTATAGAGTCTCTAGAATATCTCTAGGCATAGTGGTTGGATGTGATAAAAACGAAATAAAAACACAAATATTTTCTACAAAACTATTTTTTATTTCTCATCAGTTGCATATCCATTGCATAAACAAACGATACATAATTAAATGATGATAAAATAAACGGTGCACATCATTCTATGTCCAAATAAACAGCAAGCAACTGAACGATGTCTAAGTGAACGGCGTCCAAATGAACAGTGCGCATACTTCTGTGTCCAAGTGAACAGTGGGCGATTGAACGGTGTCCAAATGAACGGTGTCCAATTGAACGGTGTCCAAGTGAACTGTGTCCAAATGAACGGTGTCCAAGTGAACAGTGTCCAAATGAACGGTGTCCAAGTGAACAGTGCGCATTTTTCTGTGTTCAAGTGAACAGACAAGCAATTCCACGGTGTCCAAGTGAACGGTGTACAAATGAACAGCACGCATCGTTCTGTGTCCAAGTGAACAGTGGGCAACTGAACGGTGTCCAAGTGAACGGTGTCCAAGTGAACAGTGTCCAAATGAACGGTGTCCAAGTGAACGGTGTCCAAGTGAACAGTGGGCACTTGAACTGTGTCCAACTGAACGGTGTCCAAATGAACGGTGTGTAACTGAACGTCGTGCATTTTCTTTCGTGTCCAAAAACAACGATGCCCAAAAGTTTCGTGTCCAAACGTACCGTGTCCAATTGAACCGTGTGTCAAGTGCCGTGTCCATTTGCACCGTGTCCATTTGCAACGTGTCCAATTGTACTGTGTCCAACTGAATGCCACTCCTGCTTAGCAAGTGCGTGTCCCATCGATGCAAATAAATAGTAATCGGACGGAGCCAAGTCTGGTGAGTAAGCCGCATGCGAAAGTATTTCCCAACTAAACGCCTCAATCGTTTCCTTGACCAGTTTTGCTGTGATGGTACATTATCATGAAGCAAAATCACTTTGTGTTGCCTTTTTTTATATTCTGGTCGTTTTTCACGCAAAGCTTGATTCAATCGATCATTTGTTGTCGGTAGCGTTCAGTATTAACGGTTTGGCCATGTTTTAGCAGCTCATAATAGATCACACCCTTCTGATCCCACCAAACACAGAGCATTGTCTTCCGTTCATAGCGATTTGTCCTTGCAGTCGATGTCGATGGTTCGCCTGGAGTTACCCATGATCTTTTACGCTTAGGATTCTCAAAATATATCCACTTTTCATCGCCCGTCACAATTCGATGGAGAAATGACTTTCTTTTGTACCTGGCGAGCAGCATTTCGCAAGTGGTTTTTCGGTTTTCCTGCTGTCTTTCATTCAGTTCATGTGGAACCCATTTTCCCATCTTCTGGATCTTTCCCATGGCTTTCAAACGTATGGAGACGGCTTTTCGTGTCACATTTAATTGATCCGCGAGTTGTTGTTGCGTTTGAGTGTCATCCTCATCCAACAATGCTTGCAATTTGCTGTCTTCAAACTTTTTCGGTGGCCTTCCACGTTCTTCGTTTCTCACGTCAAAATCGCCACTTTTGAATTTTTTAAACCACTCAAAGCACTGTGATTTACCAAGAGCATGCTCACCGTAAGCTTCGACAAGCATTCGATGCGATTCTGCAGCAGTTTTCTTCAAATGGTAACAGAAAATCAATGCTGTCCGCAAATCGTAGTTTCCAGGCACAAAATTCGACATGTTCAACGCTATTACAAACTATGCTGTTGTATGAAACTTGTATTGTTGTGAGTTGAAAATCTTTGTCAGAGATGTCAACAAGGAAATGGCGCCAATGACGCGGTTTGACGGTAACTACATTGACAGCTAGGGCCATCTATGGGCAAATTCCGGTTTTATATTTATAGACCTGGTACTCCTGTTAATGTGGGGCCGCATCTTTATTCTGCCATCATTGGCCAGACGTATATGTTGCATTGGTGCAATGTATTTTGCATCTGTTGTCAATAATCTTATAAATATTTCATGTCAGAGCGTAACACAACTTATTACAAAATTAAACTTTTACTTATTGCAACAATCAATTGACATGACACTAGATGCTTCTGTCAGTAGATATTATTAAAAGTAAATAAATTTGATGTATGATTTATTGTTGTTGCTTTTAATCTTATTAAAATTGTATATATGTTGTATATATATGAGAGCAAATTTTTCTGATATTACTTATTATTACAAAAACCATATCTTATTAAGATGCATGTGGTCTTTAATATAATGCAAATAGACCATACACGTATAAGTGTATCTACTTTGAATATTCATATACATAATGCTTATATCAAACCGAACTTTTCTAATATTATTTATTCGCAAAAAATTACATAGCACTATGCAAGATTTCTGTAACATAAATCAAGATGAGTAATACGCTCACATATGCTATAGTACATTCTCTGCTTTTTATATTATTATATAAAAACTATATATATATATATATATATATATATATATATATATATATATATACAGGGTGTCCCGAAGTCCCATGATGACCCTTGGTGAGAACGTAGAACGGATTGAGGTGAGCAAGAAAGTCCTGTGCCGTTTTGCGATATTCGCAATAGTTTTTGAGAAATTAATTATTTTGTCTCAACAAATCAGCGTACAGAAAGCGGCAGCGGAAAGAAAGATGCCTTCGGCCGACGTGCGACCGTGACACTCGCGAATC
>NW_022639874.1:1600-2008 GCF_010583005.1 Odontomachus brunneus | reverse complement strand
TATATATATATATATATATATATATATATATATATATATATATAATTTGACAAATAAAACTTTATTCATAATGCAACAAGATGGATCACTGGTTATTTAGTATTTCAATGTTGCACTGTTGTGTTCGACACATCTTTTTTTTAACCTTTTTTCGCCGCTCAATCCGACCATATGTTTTCACCTCAGCCAGCACGCACGAACTCTATTAAACACTCTATAACACTTAGGGCCAACTGTTCCAACTTCTTGGTAAGCTACCTAACAGTTCAATCATGTGTCTGTCCAATTTGAAGAAACAAGGACAGACATATAATTTACTCTTAAACTTTACGAGAGCGCAGAACGGACTGAGGTGAACAAGAAAATCCCATATCGTTTTGCAATATTTACAATAATTTTCGAGAAATT
>NW_022639874.1:62-1590 GCF_010583005.1 Odontomachus brunneus | reverse complement strand
CTGATCTTATCAGTTTGACCTTGGATGGCGTCGCCAAGGTCAGATCGAATCCACATTAACTTTTTTAAATGGAACTGTCTACTTTTTATTGCATATTCTTGTAGCTTATCTCGAGACCTTTCCAAAACATTATAAACAAATGTATTTTCGTTAAGTATTTTTCGAGTTGTGAAGCTTGAAAGTTACAGTACATTACAGCTTTCAAGCCTCACAACTCGGAAAATACTCAACGAAAATAAACTTTCTTGTAGTGTTTTGGAACGGTCTCGAAATCGGCAAGGTTAGAAAAATTTAAAATGACGGATCCAATATGGCGGTTGAAGGTTAAGGTCAAGGTTAAGCTCACAGCCAATGTCACCATCGAATAGTCTACAACTTTCCAAACAACAGTCCAAATTCGAGAAAATTAAGAATTTTTGTCTACCATGTTAGATTTGTCCGCCATATTGAATCTACCATCTTGAATTGATTTCAGATTCGAAATCAGCAACCTAAAAAACCCCCAGAAAAAAATTTTGGTGTATTTTAGTTTACAATTGTCGTCTACCACTTTTGGCACAAAATTTGGAAAAAAGCCACTTAACCGGTTAAATATTGAGTTGTGAGACTGCAGTAATTCTATCTTTAAATCGGGTTTATTTTACTTACGCTAATGTGAATATTAGTAGTTCATCAATTTGAATGTTCATCATTGAGTACTCTTCTTGCTTCTGCCATTTCATTATTACTTTCAAGAACTGTGTGTAACTTTCTTCTCTGATACAGCTGTTTTTTCTTTGATAGCTTATCTCTGTAATTTTTAATCAGGCGTCTTTATCGCTGTTCATGTTGTTTTTCTTTTCATTTTTTGAACGTCTTGGATTTTTCCTACACCTTAAGATAACATGGCTCCTCTCACTGAACGTGAGCGAATACTTATTCTTATGATGAAAGGCTATGGAAATATGACGAGATCTAATGAAGACGTACAGATTTTATTCAACGATACTTTTAGGGTAGGAGCTGAACAGATATCCAAGTCGACTGTACAAAGGACAATTGCACGTTTCAATTTGAGTGGAAGTGTAAAGGATCTTCCTAGATCGGGTCGCCCTGTTGCAGCAACTAATCCAGAAAAACAGCTGGATGTTGCTCTCTCAGTTATTGAAGATCGTCACAGTACGGTTAGGAAATTAAAACAGCAACATGATATTAGTGATGGATATACACATAATATTTTGACAAAAAATTTAAAGTTCCATCCATACAAAATTAAACTTGTACATGAACTGCTTGAAGATGATTCTGATAGACGCCTTCAGTTTTGTGAATTGATGATGGCCCAAATAGATGCTGATGGAAATTTATTGAATAGAATTTTATTTTCAGACGAAGCTACGTTTGAACTTAATGGCAATGTCAATAGGCATAATTTTAGGTTCTGGAGCGATAACAACCCAAGATGGATGTCTGATACTCGCAATACTCAATATCCTGAAAAATTGAATGTCTGGGCCGGGATTATTAATAACAGAATAGTTGGGCCCTT
>NW_022639873.1:56570-56723 GCF_010583005.1 Odontomachus brunneus | reverse complement strand
TGATGGATATCTAATGGACGTCCAATGGAAGTTTTGTTCCGTGTGGGTACACAATAAGTACTGAAAAATGCAATAAATTTTATTTGAATTTACTGATTTAATACTTAATAATTGAAGCAGAAAGCTTTATTCTTGAAGTTGAGGTCAAAGTCA
>NW_022639873.1:52251-56560 GCF_010583005.1 Odontomachus brunneus | reverse complement strand
ATGGACGTCTATTAGAGGTTCTGAATCTCCATGATGGATATCTAATGGACGTCCAATGGAAGTTTTGTTCCGTGTGGGTACACAATAAGTACTGAAAAATGCAATAAATTTTATTTGAATTTACTGATTTAATACTTAATAATTGAAGCAGAAAGCTTTATTCTTGAAGTTGAGGTCAAAGTCAAGGTTATTTTAAAGGGTCAGCAGAAATATTTTTGATACTTTTTTTGGTGGTACAAATTGGTACAAATTCTGAAACGACAAAATCTACTATTTATTTCGTTTTTCATTTTAACAATTTTATAACAATTTTTATTTTGCTGACTTTATATTAAGTCAGTAGGACCACGATTTCTCTTAATGGATATGGAATACAAAATTGTTTTTAATGGTACAAAATTACATTAATCGTATAGTATTTTGTATTATCAAAAATTTTGTACCTCGTTTTATTTAAAAAAATATTGTGGTCCTGCTGACTTAGTATAAAGAGAACAAAATGAAAACTGGTAAAAAACGACAAGAAATGATAGATTTTATCGTTTTTGAATTTGTACTAATTTGTACCATCAAGAAAAAGCGAAAAAATCGTAATCCTGCTATCTTTATATTAGGTTTAGATAATGTAAGGGTTGTTTAAAGGCGAAAATATAAAATTTTCGATTTATTTCGAATAGTACAAATTAGTACAAATTCAGTACTAATTATGTGTATCATGGTTTATTTTTTTTTATTTTTTTTTTTTGGTCCTGCTAGCTTGATATCAAGTTAGCAGCGCCACCATTTTTTTTTTAAACGGCACGTGGTACAAATTTTTTTTGTGGTACAAAATAGTACAAAATGAGTACTAAAAAATGCGATAAGTCCAATTCGATTTCTCTCATTTGGTCCTGCTAGCTTGAGAGAGGTGCATAAATCTTAGTTTTGTGTCAAAAAGAATAATCTAAGTATATTCTATGTGCACTGTTAATACATATGAACAAAAAGTTATTAATAATCTTACTTTGTTACGTTGTTGTGCATTTTGTTGGCATTGTCATGACTCAGATAACAGTTCATGCGAGCTCACATTGTCCTCACGCGTGCGTCTCACACAGTGTCCGCACAGTGCTATCACGTTGTCCCGCACGACGTGAGGGGACACGCGTGCGAGCGCAATAAATCGCATTGTACAATCACGACGTGAACTCTTTGAGTTAATATATACTGACTGTATGCACGTATTTATTATTGTCAGTGCAAAACCAAAAAATATATGTATTAATTTATATGTATTAATTTCATATAAAGTTTGTTTCGCGTCGCATACCCCAACGTACTCCTACTCGCTCCAACACACGTTGTTTGGTTCACGTCACCACGCGGACCAATCAGAGTGCGTTGAAGTGAGTAGGAGCAGGGAATGCGACGCGAACAAATCTATAATCAATTTCAATAATAAATAGTAATACTTTTACATTTTTATATCTAAAATTGTTTTGCAGATATAAAATTACTAGACGGATTTGCCCTCATATGAGATTTATATTGCTCGCACGTGTGCGATTTCACGCGTGCGGGTTATATCAGTCTCATTTGCGGATCAAAGATCCCATACACAGAACGTTGATGAGACGTTGCAAAGTTGAAGATAGAAGTGCAGATGTTTTTTCTGCATAGAATATATGTTGATTTTTCTACATTGATTACAAGATATTGCTGCAATGTTCAATATATATTGAACAAAACGTACAATTTTTTGCAACAATATTTGAGGAGCATTGAAAATTATATTATTAATAATACTAAAGAAAAATTTGTTATTATGCAGTATTATACAGTGAGGAAAAAGTATGGAAACTCTGAAAAATCTTAAAAAATATAAGCTTTACAAAATATAAGCTATAATAAAAATATAAGCTTTAAAGAAAAATGTTTCAAGTAAAAGTTGTAGGATTTAAAAAGGTCTATTCAATAGTCTCGTCAATTTGACCCTCGCTGGCGTCGTTAAGGTGAAGTTACAGTCACCTTGAATTTTTTAAACGAAACATTCTACTTTTTATTGCATATTCTTATAGTCCTTCTCAATATCTTTTTAAAGCACTATAATTTTATTCATTTTGGGTCAGCCGTTTCAAAGTTATTGAGTATTTTTATATTAAGAAGTAATAGACACCCGAAGACAAGGTCGGAATATGATCCAGCCAACTAAGGCAAGATCGAAGGATGATCTAAGCTTTAAACTTATCATAAAAATTTATAATAAATTTTCAAAATGTTCACCATTCACAGTTTGACAGTGTGCTAGCCGATTGTAAAATCCTGAAACAGCGTTTCACACCACCAATTTCTTCGAAACGTCTGATAATTTTGTGAACCGTAGATACTTGTATTTTCATTCCAAAATGTTCCATTGAAGAGATGCTTAACATCATTGTATGACCTTAATCTGTCTCACCATCCTCTTATCATCAAAAGAGATATTCGTTCACATTCAGTAAGGTGCAGTATTTTAAAAGCAACTAATACCTTAATAGCCAAATGCAAGTAGTATGCCAGCAGTATGCCAACAGATTGAAACATAAATATTCAATAGATTCCTGTCCACTGCGTCCTCATTAAGCTTATTTTCTAGCAGTACGATCTGCAGCCATAATGTAATTGCAGAAACGCGGCAAAAATCATGTACAGTGTGCGCTTACGATGTGATGGTAGAAATATAGCAAAAATAAGATACAACATATCATATGAGTTATTGGAGACAGAAACGCGGCAGAAACCGTGCACAATGCGCAATCACGACGTGATGACAGAAATATATAAAAAATGGACATGGCTTGTTATATGATTAATTGCCGGCAAAAACAGAGCAAAAATTGTGCATAACCTACTGTTACGATATGACGGCAGAAATATAGCAAAAATAGGACACGGCTTACCATATGAGTTATTGACGGCAGAAACGCAGCAAAAATCGTGCATAACCTACTGTTACGATATGACGGCAGAAATATAGCAAAAATAGGACACGGCTTACCATATGAGTTATTGACGGCAGAAACGCAGCAAAAATCGTGCATAACCTACTGTCACGATATGACGGCAGAAATATAGCAAACATAGGACACGGCTTACCAAATGAGTTATTGACGGCAGAAATGCAGCAAAAACCATGCATGATCTGTCACGATGATATAACAGCAGAAATATGGTAAAAATAAAACATAGCTCATTATAAGTTTGTAATTGCAGAAATGTAGCAGAATCAGTGCATGATATGTTATCACTATCTGATGTTTGTGTGTGTGTAGCAAAACCATAACAAAAAAAATAGTGTTTTTTTACAATTTATTATATTAAAATTAATTCTAGTCATTTTTAAAATTTTTATTTCATTATATCTAGTAAATGGAGATATAGAAATAACTAAAAATTAAAATTATTATTAAGATCATTACATAAATATCATTAAGATAATTCATTGTTTAAAAAAACACTATTCGTTATTTTTTCTGTTGTAGTTCTGCCATTAAGTCGTAATAGCATATCGTGCATAGATTCGTCCACATTTATGCGGCTACAAACTTATATATTAATATTTTCATTTAATATATTAAATTTATTAAATGCAGCATAATCCAATATCCAAACTCAATATTATTACATAAGTAATCATAAAAACTCTTGCACATTAACACATATTTTAAACATATATTTTAAATATGTGACATTACGCTTCAAAAAAAGTTCTGTGACAGTTTTGTGTTTGGTCAAGCCAGTTGTGTGTTACAGCGTTCCAAAATGGAGGTAAAAAAAGAGAAAATTCGATACATTCTTCAGTACCACTACGACCAAGATGAAAAGGCGGAGCAGGCGGCCAAAAAAATTTGTGCTGTTTATGGACCCAATACAGTATCGAATGCAACAGCAAAGCGGTGGTTCCAACGATTCCGTTCTGGTAATATGGACGTCGAAGATGAGGCACGCTCTGGTAGGCCAATCGTCGAAAATGTCGATAAAATCATGGAAATCGTCGAGTCGGACCGGCATGTGAGCACTTATTCCATTGCCCAGGAACTGAAGATTAGCCAGAAAACCGTTTGGAACCATTTGCATAAGGCTGGTCTCAAGAAGAAGCTCGATGTATGGGTGCCACACGAATTGACGCAAAAGAACCTTTTGAAATGATGCCGAATTGATGCCTGCGATTCTTTGCTGAAACGTAACGAAATCGACTCATTTTTGAAGCGGATGGTGGACTGGTGATGAAAAATGAGTCACATACAAGAACAACAGCCGAAAAAGATCGTGGTCCAATCGCGGTGAGCCG
>NW_022639873.1:47535-50697 GCF_010583005.1 Odontomachus brunneus | reverse complement strand
TTGACCTGACCTTCGCTACGCAACCCAAGGTCAAACTGATGTGATCAGTAAATACATCTTTTTAAACGCCACAACTTTTGTCTGAAACATTTTTTTGTAAAACTTATATTTTTCCTGATATTCGGGCGTCCCGGTACTTTCCGAACACCCTGTATATATATATAAAATAGTATTAAATGACACAGTAACATAGTATGAAAAATAGTATTAATTGATACAGCTTGTTTCGAGAATAGTCGACAAAGTTTCCTTTTATTTTAATGAATAAATTTGTTAATATAAATTAATAAATGGCTACATAATTAATGTGACAGTTGTTACAAGCTTTATCTACATATCAATGTAATGATGAGTTAAAATTCCTGTCTCGCACCGCGGAACTCTTGATAATAGAGATCAGAAGCAAAAAACATACTCAAAGTTATTAAAAAATACATTGTAACAAAAATACACTGAAATTAATTGAAACTTATTATATCCATAAAATGAAAGTTGTAATCTGTTGAATATTTTTGTAAAATATTCCTAAAGTTCACTTTAACAATCAATAAAAAATCGTAAAATTAACGTAATGTGAACTTTTTTTTTAACCTACTTTATAAGTTTTGTTAATTTTTGGCTATGTATTGATTATTTAAAAACAAAATGTTTTGATTATTTTATAAAAGTGCACAGTCCTGCATCTGGATATAACAAAAAGTTTTCTCGTTACTGATTAAAAATAAAAGTAAAACAAGTTTTCACATTATTTATCAAAATAGTCGCGATAAGGAAAAAGCACCTTTAGGTAATTAATGCAAGTCGCATTAATTATCTCATATTTGAATAATAGAGTCGCATTTGGATAACGGTCTTGCATTCCGATATTGGTATGACTTTTGATTAGTGATATTCAAATTGTATTTTGATAACAGCGTTATATGTTGTATCTGGATAACGGCATCATATTAGGATAACGGTGTGTCATTCGGATAATGGTGGTGCATTCGGAGAATGGTGTCATATTTGAATAATGGTGTTAGATTTAGATAGCGGCGTAATGTTTCAATAACGACATTAAGTCAACGTAATCTGAAATTATACACATATGTAAATACATATTCCATTTATTACATATTAAATTTATTAGTAAAATATAAATTAAGTAACGATTTCGTGATATTAATATAGAAAATGTTACACATGTTTCTTAAATTTATAGAGTAAATAGTAGGAATTTTACTTGATTAAATATAGTTGCCATAACAAAATTACAAAATTATATATACTTAGGCAGAATGGAGAGTTGCGATAATTAAAATAAAATCAAAATGATGACATGCTGATTGCAAACACTAATTTTTTTATCATAATATCACCATTTTCTTGTTATAATATTATCACGTTATTATGACTTTTTGTTCTACTCGGGTAATTGCATATCATTTTGCACGAATTGTATATAATTATATATATATAATTCCCACACAGCAAAATATTCTAAATATATTATGGGGATATCCTAGAGATGTTACGATATTTGTAGAATATCCCACTCATATAGCACAGAAGTTTCAAAAAGCTTTTAGAAAGGTTTCCGAAACATTGCATCTTTCTGAGATCTTTCTGAAAACTTTCTAAAATATTTTTCAAACTTTTGTGCTATATGGGCAATTATATATTTTAAACATTTCTGCTGCCTGGGTTATTTTTTCCCGGAAACTTACTTTTAAAGTATTTATAACATTTCATTTTCACGTTCTGTAATATTGAGCCGAGGCTCATTTTCTACATTTGAATCATTCCAAAAATGTCGGGCTGCTCTTGCTTGTCGCTCTCGGTTGTGCAATATACGAGTACTTGTACGATGTCGCTGTTTGGCAGAATGCAAAGCTTCTCTGGCTATATTTTGAAATTCAGCTCTAGTCGGCTTATAGAAATAATTATTATTACACACAGAATCTGAAAAGGTACATATATACACTAAAAGCACATAAAATATATAAAAACATATATGAATAATGTTTCATAATCATATATAAAGAAATGTCTCTTTTGAGGTACAAGAAATTATATATTTATTTAACGCTTGTTTCAATCCCCCAGATACTCGTACATACCATCTTAGATTATAATGTCAGAAGCGAAAAATTCTTATGTTATTTTTAAATAGAAATATATTTATATGAAAGATAAATGATAATTTATATGAAATATATTTATATGAAAGAACATTTTATATTATTTTAGTATTCTTGTAAAATGTTACGAAAATTTTTATCCCTTTATAGTTAATAATGAGCAGTAAAATTTATGGCATGTAAAAAGGTAGATTAAAAACGAAGATTGCATATCATGTTCATTTACTGTATCAGAAAGATAATTTTATTTTACATGTATGCTTAATCGATCTAAAATGATCTTTCATACAAATATCTTTTAATTTGAAAATGGTACGCAAGAGTTTTAGGCATACGTTTTCTCGCTTATCAGCAATCAACATTTTTGCGGCGCGGTACTAAGAGCCGTAACAATAAATAATGATAATGACATAAATTTATTTTAGATTAAAATTCTATTTTTAAGAAAAGCAATTTTGAAAGTTAATCGAATACATACATATATTTGACTATACCTACACAGCAACTCAGACGAAAATTAATATAGAAGCGTAAGTCGAATGTAAGGAGAGAATGACAGAAGCGTTAAGGAAGCTTTTAAAAAAATGCAAATTAAAGCAATGGAGCATGAAGTGTGTACGCTTTCTTCACATTTTGTTGCATGCCAAAATATATTTGTTTATCCGAAAAAAATTAATTAATAGAATAATATTAATATTATTAATTAATATTATAATATTAATAATATTAATTAATATTATAATATTAATAATATTAATATTATTCTATTACTTATTTTCTTTCTCTCTCTTTCGCGATTTATTATTCTATTAATTGTTCAAATAACTTTATCTGAAAAATTAATTAATATAATTACTCATAAAAAATTATAACGATCCATAATAAAACCTGATGCACAGAGTTTCATTAAAACATGCGCATACTTCAGTTTTACAGTTATTTTTCTAAAGAATAGAATTTTGAGAAATATTTATTCCATTATTACGATTTATTTTCGAACATATAATTCTTTCTTTCTTTTTTATACCTCTAAATCTGTTCC
>NW_022639873.1:47327-47525 GCF_010583005.1 Odontomachus brunneus | reverse complement strand
CGTAATATGATTCCGGTTTCTTCTGTATAAAGCTGTGTAATAGTGTTCCATAATATTTGTTTCCAATGTTTGTTCTAAATTATCTAAATGATTGATAGTTTTATTAATAATTTTGAGTTGGTTTGCTATTGCATGTTGTAACGTCTCTTGTTTGTTTTCTATTAAACTTAATTGTTCATTTATTATTTTTTCATCGTT
>NW_022639873.1:47187-47308 GCF_010583005.1 Odontomachus brunneus | reverse complement strand
CGTTCTTCTCTGGTCCTTTTATAATATATAATTAGGTCATAGGCGGGGGTGTTTAGACAACTGTAAAGTTGTTGCATTTAATGCTGACCTGTCCCCAATATGTTATAATGTATTTTCAAGA
>NW_022639873.1:47045-47177 GCF_010583005.1 Odontomachus brunneus | reverse complement strand
GATGATCTCATACGGTGCCTTTGTCTGTGTTCCTTTTACTCTGAGGTTGGCACTTTTTATCAGTATGAGTGTCCTGAAATTACATTAGGGTTCAGGTGTTGGAATAGATATGATATCCGTTTATATTGTCTC
>NW_022639873.1:46621-47035 GCF_010583005.1 Odontomachus brunneus | reverse complement strand
ATCATAATACACTCCAGGAGTATGTGTGAATTTGATGATCTCATATGGTGCCTTTGTCTATGTTCCTTTTACTCTGAGGTTGGCACTTTTTATCAGTATGAGTGTCCTGAAATTACATTAGGGTTCAGGTGTTGGAATAGATATGATATCCGTTTATATTGTCTCCATGTGTCGTGTTTACGTTGGCGACTGATGCATCTATCAGTGTTGTTTTATTCTTTCAACGAGCACGATGTCGTCTGTCACAGTGTCTTGTACCGTGTGTCCTGAGGTAGTGATTTTATGTGTAGACTTGTTAAATATGTATACAGTGCTTTTTGTTGTTATTTTATTTAGCGGGAATGTGTCGTTTGTGAGGAACTAGATGATGTTTTTGACGGTTCTGTGCCGTCTCCTTCCTGGAACGTGTCGGGA
>NW_022639873.1:45566-46611 GCF_010583005.1 Odontomachus brunneus | reverse complement strand
TTAATCTTCTAAGTATAACTTTAATCGGTTCGCGTGCGTACGAAGTGTTCGTCGGCCGCGTTTTATTGTATAGTTTTCGTTAGGGTGTTTTTCAATTATTTCATATGGTCCTATCCACATTGCATCTAGCTTCTTTGATCTTCCTCTTCGTACTGTCTCGTCATGAAGTAACACATGGTCTCCTATGTCAAGTACAGCTTTTTTCGTGTTTTTATCATAATATTTTTTACTTTTTATTTTCTCCTCCTTGACGTGCTCCCGGGCAATTTGATTCGTTGCTCGGAGTCGTTGTTTCATCTCCTGTGCATAATCCTCAATGCTGTATGTATTTTTTGGTGATCCTAATATGGACGATGGTAATGTTGCTTGGTGTCCATATATTAACTCAAACGGAGTGTAATTAGTTGCAGAGTGGGGGGTCGTATTATATGTAAATATAGCATATGGGGTCTACTCATCCCAGTCTGTTTGATCCTGATTTATGTAGTGACGAAGATATTCTGTGAGTGTTCGATGAGATTTTTCCAGAGCCCCGTTACTCTGTGAGTGGTAAGCCGTCGTTTGGATTTTTCCTATTCTCAATAGTTTACATACTGATTTGAAAACTTTACTTAGGAAGTTCGTTCCTTGATCCGTTAATATTTTCCCTGGTATTCCATATTCTAATATAATCTTTTCCGTGAATTCTTTTGCGACGGTGGTCGCCTCTTGGTTTGGTATAGGGACCGCTTTACTAAATTTGGTCAAAATGTCCTGGAATGTTAAAAGATATCTGTTTCCATTTCTTGTTATGGTTAGAGGACCTATTATATCTAATGCACACTTTTCGAAAGGTTCAGTAGGTGTGTCTGTAATAATCATTGGTGCCTTCTTCTGAATGCTTAACTTGTTCTTCTGACACAGTTCACATTTTTTTATATATTGTGCCACGTCTTTTGTTATCCCTTTCCAGTTATGTTTTAGACGTAGTCTATTTAATGTGCGTTGTACTCCTTGATGTCCTCCTAATGGAGCGTTATGGTATTCATATAGGATTAGATTCTTT
>NW_022639873.1:36980-45556 GCF_010583005.1 Odontomachus brunneus | reverse complement strand
TGCTATGTGGGCTCGTGTGGAACCATTTCGGCAAATTGGAGCTTCCCGAGTCGTCCTTCAGGACCGACTTCTTTGTGGACGTGGCAAAGGAACACCTCCGTTCTAGATGAGTTTTTTAATCTTCTAGGTATAACTTTAATCGGTTCGCGTGCGTACGAAGTGTTCGTCGGCCGCGTTTTATTGTATAGTTTTCGTTAGGGTGTTTTTCAATTATTTCATATGGTCCTATCCACATTGCATCTAGCTTCTTTGATCTTCCTCTTCGTACTGTCTCGTCATGAAGTAACACATGGTCTCCTATGTCAAGTACAGCTTTTTTCGTGTTTTTATCATAATATTTTTTACTTTTTATTTTCTCCTCCTTGACGTGCTCCCGGGCAATTTGATTCGTTGCTCGGAGTCGTTGTTTCATCTCCTGTGCATAATCCTCAATGCTGTATGTATTTTTTGGTGATCCTAATATGGACGATGGTAATGTTGCTTGGTGTCCATATATTAACTCAAACGGAGTGTAATTAGTTGCAGAGTGGGGGATCGTATTATATGTAAATATAGCATATGGGGTCCACTCATCCCAGTCTGTTTGATCCTGATTTATGTAGTGACGAAGATATTCTGTGAGTGTTCGATGAGATCTTTCCAGAGCCCCGTTACTCTGTGGGTGGTACGCCGTCGTTTGGATTTTTTCTATTCTCAATAGTTTACATACTGATTTGAAAACTTTACTTAGGAAATTCGTTCCTTGATCCGTTAATATTTTCCCTGGTATTCCATATTCTAATATAATCTTTTCTGTGAATTCTTTTGCGACGGTGGTCGCCTCTTGGTTTGGTATAGGGACCGCTTTACTAAATTTGGTCAAAATGTCCTGGAATGTTAAAAGATATCTGTTTCCATTTCTTGTTATGGTTAGAGGTCCTACTATATCTAATGCACACTTTTCGAAAGGTTCAGTAGGTGTGTCTGTAATAATCATTGGTGCCTTCTTCTGAATGCTTAACTTGTTCTTCTGACACAGTTCACATTTTTTTATATATTGTGCCACGTCTTTTGTTATCCCTTTCCAGTTATGTTTTAGACGTAGTCTATTTAATGTGCGTTGTACTCCTTGATGTCCTCCTAATGGAGCGTTATGGTATTCATATAGGATTAGATTCTTTTCTTCTTTGGTATAATTTTGCATACCGTGCATGTCTGTATCTTCTCCCTCTTCTTCTTCTTCTTCTTCTTCTTCTTCTTCTTCTTCCGTTTTAGTCGTTTTAAACGGAGCACTCGTTTGTATTATTGATACCGGGGGGTATCTGCTTAGTGCATCTGCGTTAACATTTGTTTTTCCTGATTTGTGGACTATTTCGTAATCGTATTCTTCCAATTTCAATCTCCATCTTATTAATCTAGATCCGGCGTCCGTAACGTTAAATAGCCAAACTAATGGTTTGTGATCCGTAACTATTTTAAATTTTGTCCCATAAATGTAGTGCCTAAAATGTTTTACGGCCCATACTATTGCTAGTAGTTCTTTTTCAGTAGTGTTATAATTTTGTTCCGCGCGTGATAATACGCGGCTTGCATAAGCTATCGGGTTGTCTTCTCCTATGCGGCCCTGTGATAATACGGCTCCAATTGCATGATCGGATGCGTCAGTCGTTACGACGAATTCCTTCTCAAAATTCGGATATTGTAATACCGGTGTGGTGGTTAGTTTTTCTTTTAACATGTCGAACTCTGTTTGTTGTTGTTGACCCCATTCAAATTTTTCATCCTTTTTTGTAAGTTTGGTCAAAGGTCGTGCTATTTTTGAAAAATTCTCAATGAATTTTCGGTAATACCCTGCGAGACCTATAAATGACTGAATGTCTTTAGTTTTTCTAGGTCTCGGAAAATTTGTTATGGCCTCTATCTTTTTTGGGTCTGGTAGGATTCCCTTTTCCGAAATTATATGTCCTAGATAGGTTACCTCTTTCCTAAGGAACTTACATTTATTCGGTTGGAGTTTTAGGTTACATTGCCGTATTCTGTGTAATATACTGCCAAGGTTTCTATTATGATCTTCTAGACTATTCCCATATATTACTATGTCGTCTAGATATACTAAACATTTTAACCCTTGTAATCCTGTTAGGACAGTGTTCATTAGTCGTTGAAAAGTAGCTGGTGCATTTTTTAGTCCGAAGGGCATTCTATTAAATTCGTAATGTCCCGTAGGTGTTGAAAACGCTGTTTTACGCTTATCTTTTTCTGCCATCTCTATTTGATGGTATCCTGCTGCAAGGTCCAAGGTAGAGAAATATTTAGCGTTTCCCAATTGATCTAGAATGTCGCTGATATTAGGTAAAGGGAAGGAATCCCCTATAGTTAAATCATTTAACTTTTGAAAATTGACTACGATTCTTAGTTTCGTTTCTCCTGAGGCATCCGTTTTTTTCGGTACTACTAATAACGGTGCATTCCACTGGCTGTTGCTGGTTCTTATTATTTTATTGTCAAGCATTTCTCGTATTTGCTTGTCTACCTCTTTTTTGTGCTTTTCCGGGAGACGATATGGTCGCACGTTCACCGGCGCGGCGTCACTTCGCGTGGTAATTTGATGCTTTACCACCGCGATATGCGTGAGGCTATCTCCTTCGAGGAAGAATATATCATTATATTCCTCACAAATTTCATGTATAATTTTTTTTTCTTCGTTGTTTAAATGCTCCAATCTTAATTGTTGGTTCAATATTTCTGTTCGCGCTGTCAGTTTATTGCTTTGATTTTTTGTGAGCATGTTTATCTCCGCGGTATCATATTTCGGAGTATCTTCTAATATTACATATGGTGTAGCTATTTCGACAATGTGCTTGCGATATCTGGTAACTCTTATCTCGTAACGTATCTCCCACGTCACTTGTTGGTTCCGACTGTATCGTCTTTTTTGTTGCTTTTTACATCACTTTTCTAACCCGTAGTTTTTTTTTACAGGTAGCACCTAGGCCCCGGCGGACACCGATCCCACCGCTGCCACCAATTTTGTTGTGCCCCAAGTGGAGAGGCACGTTGAGTAGGTTCGGGATCGGTTGGTCGAAAATGCAAAGGCGAAGAGATGTAGTTCAATAAATAAATTTAATGCACTTCTTGTGTGAACTTCCCGAGTTCTTATTAACTAATACAGATTGACGGTCGCGTAAGTTGCTATCGCAGGACCGGAGGAGCAATAACCTGTTTGGCGTTCTTCTCTGGTCCTTTTATAATATATAATTAGGTCATAGGCGGGGGTGTTTAGACAACTGTAAAGTTGTTGCATTTAATGCTGACCTGTCCCTAATATGTTATAATATATTTTCAAGGCGACGCTTAGCGTAGCACTTGCGTAATCATAATAATGTTGTAGCGCTGTCGAAGCGGTTTCTTACGAAACGTTTCAGCAACGCTAAAAATAATACTAACGATTATAACACTTTGTATATGTTTACTTTATAACAATATTACATATTAACCTTCTACATGAAACATTTTTTTATTTATATTTATATGGACTTGTGTGTATGTGTGCGCACCTATCAATACCAATGTTGTAGACCTATATCTGTCATATAATTGTAGATAATGTTGTTTTTGTTTAACGTTTTACTTCAAATAATTAAAAAATATTAATTTCCGCGTGAATATTTCCAAGTGTTATTATCTCTTTTGTTGCGATAGTTAACAAATTCGGCTCTTATAGTATCTGTTATTGTTATTTTAAATTTATTTGAAGATGTGTTTAATTACAATGTGTTGTTTCATTTTCTGAAAATGAAACAAACATTTTTATTATATAAAATACATTATCTTTTTACATGCCACTTGCAGAAAATAAAACAACATATTTTAATACAAACCCATTTTCTGAAAATGAAACAACATATTTTAATTAAATAATTTAATAAATTTAAAATAATAATAAAATGCTATAGGAGTTGACCATCGCAACAAAAGAGATAATAATGTTTGAAAATATTCACCCAGAAATTTATATTTTTTAATTATTTAAAGTAGAACGTTAAACAAAACCAATGTTTCATATGTTTATATCTATATGGTATAAATAAGTATAATAAAAGTAACGTACCATATATCGCCATTATTATGCGGGTATTATATAATGGATGTACTTTCTTCACGGCCAAACCACGTATATTTTATCGCGACACAATCCTTTACAACTTTTTTGAAGGCGACATTAATAGCTTCTTTAGATGTAAAGCCTCCAACATGATGAAAATAGCTCACCTGTATAAAAAAAGAATTGTAAATATATTTGTCATACTAATATATATTATAGCCAAAAATATATTGGTTTTTTAACTTATCACTTCTTCATATGTTTCTTCGTCAATATTTTCGAATTCTATCATTTCTTCAACAGTTGCGATGGGTAATAAAGTGGACTTCTGTGGTACTCTGTGTTTGTTGTCTTTATTTTGAACGCATTTTAATATGTGCTCCATTGTGTTGTTTATCTTCCTGCACATAACGTGTAAATATATTATTATATGTTATGTATGCATATAAATTATTAATATATTAATATTACCTGAGTTGTGCCTGCATGTTATTCAAGCAATCAGAAATGTTCTTTCTGAAAATTGGATAACACACATGTAATACTCTGGGAAATATATAGAAAGTAAACACATAAATATTAACAAAAATATTAATTAAAATATATCGGATAAATCAAGAATACGCAAACGCGCGCGAATTTTTAATGTGCCCTTAGAAAAAATTACTTTAAGATGTTCAAATTAATTCAAATTAATTTAAAGTTGCTTCAAATTACTTAAAGTTATTTATAGTTAAATAAAAATTACTTAAAGTTAACTATAAATAACTTTAAGTAACTTTAAGAAACTTTAAGTTAATTTGAACAACTTAAAGTAATTTTTCCTAAGGGTGAACTGAAGAAATGTCAAACATTTCAATATTTTTATTCCTAATTATACTATATTATATTACACATTATTATATTGTACTACTATTGCAACTACTATTCGATAAGCATTACCGAGTACTTATACTATTTTTTAATTATTACTTATAATAACGTTACTGTTACAATAACAACACTTACGGATTATCTATGTTATGTAGGGGTTCATTATTAGTAAGCATGTTTCTCTGCTGTGCTTCGTTATGCATATGCGTAGTAGCACGTATATTTGAGGATGATTGTTCCGCTTCGAGTGAGGAATATGTCCTATATTGTGGTATAGAGAGGAGTTTCTAATGTAGTTAATTGATTGCCTGTTGGTGGTAAGTATTGCACGTGAGTGTTTGCTTGTACAAGTGTATCAACACATTGTGTATGTTGGTTTTCTATGCTTTGAGTGTCATTTTGTGAAGATTTATTTTCTACTATTGTTCTTAAATCGTTTATATCGTCTTCTATGGTGCCTATATTTTATACTTTTGTACTATTCATTCTTATTGTAGGAGCCTCATCTGAAGAAGTAGTTTGATATCTTGCGGGTTTCGTGATACTTCTTTTGGCCCGATCCATCTTTCTGTATAGAAAAAATTATTAACATTACTACAATGCGTTATTTATTAATTTATATTTTATCACATATATAGAATTAAAATACAGAGAAATATGTAAACAAGCAAGGTACAATTTACAATATTATATAAGAATAAATATTAGGAACCATTTTTAATAAGAAAGTAATATACACTGTCAATTTTATAATTTCTCAGTATGTATAATGTCAGTGACAATATATTTTATTGCTTCATTATGATTTTGCTTATTTTCACTATTTAAATCCACAAATGCGTTATCCCAAAAAGGCATCTTATAGCATTTTGAACGGACTTCATCTATAGGAATGGTGAGTATGTCATTGCTCAATGAAGAACATATGAAAATATCTAATACTGAAGATAATATTCCTATGTCATAAAATTGATTTACTTCCAAAAATGTTTTTACTAATAAGTAATATGAATTCTCAACCATAAGAATATTGCAAACAATGACAATGGATCCATTTTGCAAGATACAGCAATTGTCACGTATATTTAGAGAGAGTAATATGTTTTTAAACATAATTTTACGATACTGTCTACAATTGGAGACGAAATTGTATGAAAGAGGACCTGCACTATGCTCCATAGAAACGTGAATAGGAGAATTGTTTCTATAATCGTTAGATGCGCCTTGAATTTTTATCTCTGCCAGTCTACTCCAAATTTATTGCAGAGGAAGACCAGGTTTTCTGCAAAATTTTCGGAAAAGTGTCATATTATTCTCATATGGAAAAGCAGAAAATGTATCAAGAGAACCCAACTGTTATATGTCGTTTGCAAGATGAACAAGACAATGTATATTATAAGAAAGAAATGTCGCGTCATACAGAATTTCGCATCTTTTCACAAACTTTTGTAGTGCAAGATCTGCAAACTTCAAGAACACTTTTGATAGTGATGTAGAAACTAAAATTCTTATAGCAGCATGCAAGAATAAAAAGTGTGTATATAATTCCTGATTAAGAAGACCATACATTACTACTGGGCCTGTATAGAGAAGAAACTGACGATACTCTGTAGCTTTATATTTTGTGCATACATCAAGTGACCTAGGACGCCTAGCAAAATCTGATGGACAATATTCTACAAGTGCTTCTAATCGTTTCGAAATAAGAAAAATAGTCGAAGCAGATAACTTGGACGATCGCGAATATTTGCCGCATACCCATGCAGAGAATAACTTTTTCATTGTACCTAAACATACAAGATGCATGTATTCGAAAGATACATGCGAAACCATTCCTATGGATAACGTTGATAACGGACTTTTGCCATCTTTATGATGATCTTCATCAATACATTTCTCATATTCCTCATTAGTGCGCAGAGTAAAATTAACACCAGGGAAAATGTTGCGTTCTTTGAATCGTATACCTAAAACCTTGCACTTTGAACATGGTTGACTGGATGTATGACTTTTATGATTAAGAATAAAAGAACGAGCTGGCGCATCAGCTATAAAACATCTTAAACGAATAGGCAATTTTTTCCCATGAATAGTTATATCACCTTTGAGTAATATTTTTTTAATATCTGCAATAAATTGTTCGAAAAAGAAGTTAGCATCGTTTGGTTTTGTAGGACCTTTGTAAATTCCTATTACTATTGGTTTCATATATTTTATATTCACAAATCTGCATTGGATTGGCCATAAATGCATGTTTCCTGACTTATCTAAAGCACAACTATCTGTGTTAAAATCAATTTCTATGTAGGTTGGAAGAGACATTAATGGAAGTTCCAAAAGTGCTTCAATTATTTCTGTTTCCAAATCTAAATAGACATATTCTCCTGGTTCAATTTTGGACAAAATAACTTTGTTTCTAGGAGTATTTAAAAGTGTTCTCGCGTATCTTCTCGTATCTTTTGGCAAATTTTGAAAGCAAGAATGTGTGCGAAGAAGAGATAAAATATTATTGCCTTAAACATGACTAATATTATTTTCTATAAAACATGATGCTAATTTTGTTTTAAACAATGACTCGCTCGAAGAAGTATTGCAAAATGAGAAAGCAAAATTATTATCAGAAGAGGCAAGGTTATCATTTTGAATGTTTACTGCAGGTGTAATACTGCAGGCATTATTTTTAATATTGTTTCTGAAAGGATTGTATTTCATATTTAATGAATTCTGTGTATTTTGAACGATCATATCAGATTGTATAACACAATGTTCTACATTTTTATTGCATTGCATGTTACTCCTAATTTCATTAATAATTCTTCTTTGCTGTCTTACACATAACTTATATATACTTTTTCGCGAAGTGGATTGTTTTAATGAAAGTGGCTTCATTTTTACATAAAATAAAACAAACAAATAATTAAATATTAAACAAATAATACTTTTGTTCTGAATATGAATTACCTATATTCTAACTATAAATTAATAAATAAGTAAATATATATATATATATATATGGGGTGTTCTCTGTCAAATCGGCCACCCCCCTGCCCATTTCAATTTTTTAGATAAAATTCTTTAAAAGGGCTTAAAATTTTCATTGAAATGTCTAGTTTGCGATGACGTATGGCCTTTTTGAAAATTCAAAATGGCGAACCCAAAATGGCGACTAGAATGCAAACAGACACCGAAAAAACAAATATCGTGAATAAATTTTTCAAAACAATTAAATGTCACTTTATAAAGAGTAATAGCATATTGTTTACACCAAAAGACGGTTTTAATTATTTCTTCTCGTTCTTATTTTTTTTAATTGGAACGATAGAGGCAATTGTAGGAAATCAAAATTTTTAAAATATTTCAACACAAAGTTAAAGTGAATCTTGAAATAATCATAAACTTAAACATATGTCAGTTTTTACATACATTTAAAGTAAAACTAAAGAAGTGTAACACTTTCAAATGTAAAATTTTAACAGTCTAAATGAAGAATACAATAACCAAATTACGTCCTCAGTGGAAACTATGACCCGCACATGACCTGCGTATGACCCGCACACATGAGGTCGTACATGTGCGAGCATTATGAGTCTCATATGAGGACGCATCTGTATGATAATAT
>NW_022639873.1:31115-36728 GCF_010583005.1 Odontomachus brunneus | reverse complement strand
TCTCGAGATGTGCTATAAGAATATGCAATGAAAAATGGGGTGTTCCATTTAAAAAAATTAATGTGACCTTGACCTGACCTTCGCTACGCAACCCAAGGTCAAACTGATGTGATCAGTAAATACATCTTTTTAAACGCCACAACTTTTATCTGAAACATTTTTTTCTAAAATGCTTAGTTTTCGAGATATTTCACCGTTCCGGAACTTTTTCCCATCACTGTATATTACTACCCGTATTTCTTGTGCCTTCCGTATTCTAAGATCTTCCGTCTTCTGAGATCTTGTGCCCTCCGTCTAAGATCTTGTGCCTTCCGTCTTCTAAGATCTTTGTTGTCTTAAAATAAGAAATATCCAAAACTAACTGCAAGTAACACTTGAATAACGTAAAGCACAACGGAATGACAAGTGCCGCTCAACGTGGATAGCGATTCAAGCAATAGAAGCGTGAGATCTGTTCTTTCGCTCTGCACTGCTACACTGTTGTGCAACAAGTTAGAGTAATGGCTCCTGCACACAAGACGCGGTAATACTTGCCGTGCGGCGGAAGTTCGCGCGACAGCCAATCAATATGCTGCTTTCCGTAATAACCTTCTAGCTGTTACAGAAAAACAATATATTGATTGGCTGTCGCGCGGACTTCCGTCGCGCGGCAAGCATTACCGCGTCCTGTGTGCGTTGCGCGACGCGTCATCCCAATTAGAGGATTTGATTGGTTAACTCGTGACGCAGGCAGACGACGCGACGCGTGACGCGCTCAACGGGAATTCAGCCTAATAGCGAATTCTGTTGCTTGCACTACTGCGCACTAAACTTGTTCATATGTATGTATGTTATTATATGTAATATATGTTATTGTATTTATGTTATTATATTACAAGTATAGTATGTTATTATATTTAAAAATTGTCTTCAATAAATTCTCAAATGTTTTTAACTTGTAATATAATATGTACAACATCCGTACGAATCATTTTATTAGCTAAAATGTTTATTTAAATATGTATTTAAGACACGATCTTAAATATTAGGTGGTAAACTTAGTTTCTGCGGTTTTTTTGTTTAAAAAACTCATTTATTTCGACATCAAAAGCAAAAAATACATTAATCGAAGTATTTTCCCTCGCTAGCTATACATTTTTCCCATCTTTCGGGCAACGCGTAGATTCCGCGACGATAGAACGATTGGTCTTTTGATGTAATCCATTCGTCGATCTATTTTCGCACATCCTCGTAATTTCTGAAGTGTGTATCCACCAAGCCGTGCTGCATCGACCGGAACAAGTAATAGTCCGAAGGAGCTAAGTCTGGTGAATACGCTGGGTGCGGGAGAACTTCCCACTCGAGCTGCATCAGTGTTTCTTTGACGGCTTTGGCAACGTGTGGTCGAGCGTTGTCGTGCAAAAGCATGACTTTACGTCGATTGCTGGCTACTGCTGGCCTTTTTTCCAACAATGCTTCATTCAGACGGTTTAATTGTGATTGATATCGATCCCCCGTGATACTTTCGTTCGGTCTGAGTAGCTCATAATAAACGACGCCGTGCATATCCCACCAAATGCAAAGCATTGCTTTGTGGCCATGAATATTTCTCTTTGGTGTGGATGTCGATGGTTGGCCAGGGTCTACCCATGATTTTCTTCGTTTAGGATTATCGAAGTATATCCATTTTTCATCGCCAGTCACTATGCGCCACAAAAAACTCTTCTTTTTCTGCCTGGCGAGCAGAGAAATAGAGATGTTTAAGCGATTCGCAATGGCATTTGCGGTTAATTCGTGTGGTACCCATTTTCCCTCCTTTTGAATTTTTCCCATTGCATGTAGACGTTTGGAAACAGCCATCGGAGTAACATTTAATGCTGCAGACAATTCTTGGAGCGTTTGAGTAGAGTTTTCGTCCAATAATGCCTGCAAATCGGTGTCTTCAAACTTTTTCGGTTGGCCTGAGCGTTCTTTATCATTGACATCAAAATCACCACTCTTAAATCGCTGAAACCATACTTGGCATGTTCTTTCCGATGGAGCATAATTGCCATAAGCTTCGAAAAGCAATTTATGAGCTGCAGCTGCAGTTTTTTTCAAGTCAAAGTAATGAAGCAGCACATGTCGAAAAAACAACTTATCACGTTCCATATTTAATCAAAAGAAAAAATAGCACTGCTCGCTTAAATGAATCTCTTTGCACTGAATTTTATTGACAAATGTCTAACCTCTAAAATGCAGCCAGTTTCAGATGTCAAAATAAATTACACCTACAACTAACGTTATCTAACTGTGAGCCGCAGGAACTAAGTTTACCACCTAATAATTAAATGTTTATATACAAATATATACAAATATATTAATAGAGAAAAGTACCCTTATAGAAATATCATACTAAGAATCATTGATAATAACTTATTTTCAGTATTAAAAATACTGAATAATAAGTAATTATCAATGATTCTTAGTATGATATTTCTATAAGGGTAGTATATATAGAAAAGCGACATATCTCTATATCTTATATATTAAATGTTGTATTTTATCGAAACTAATATAAACGTAATTCATTTTATCAATTAAGTCATAAAAAATTCATACTTGATATATTTCTTGTTCCTTTATATGCTAAATTAGCAAATATCGAGTTTTAGAGATTCGCAAGTTTTACTTCTACGATTTTTATTGACGAATTACGTAGACTAAATAGCAATAATTATTATTTTGTTCAATATTACGTTCTTCTACATTTGGCTTTTGTAAAAATATTTTATGAATATTTTTACCTTCATTACTTTTTTACTGTATAACTTGAAAATATGTATGAGAATGTGTCTTAAAGTAACATACCTACCCACACAGCACGTGATATTACAGAAATATTGCAGTGATATTGCAATATAGTATTATATATCATAGTATTATATGTCATAGTATTATATGTCATAGTAAAATATTACTGAAATATTGCACCTTTACAGATTTCATTGAAATATTATAGAAATATTCCTGCAATATTACATATTTATATCATTGAAATATTACACATTTATTTAGAGAAAGAAATAAGAACTCGCAAACGAGGATATTAATCAAAAAATAGGAAAAGGGCAATTCGAGTTCAAGCACAGGACTAATAGTGCTATATACCATATGAGTAAAAAACCTTCCTTGTGTTAGGAAATCGTGTAATATTTATTGAACATGAATAATCAATATAAAACAATCATACGGTTTCGGCTCAACCAAGAACCCTCTTCAGTGATAATAAAAAACTCAAGGTTTACGACACGAACGCATTACAATTAGTTAAAGACCTGCGTAACTTGACATAAATGTTAATCGCAATATTAAAGCTGACAAGACCGTTACCAAAATAATATTAAGTAGTTAATTAATATTGAGAAGTAGCCGTCATAACTATAAAAATCATAAAATAAAATAAAAAAAATAAGTAAAATTAAAATATAATAAATAATTAAAGCTGATAATACAAAATACCTTTGTTGAGTTCAGCTAAAAGTATGATGATAAATAGGAGATGACTGTATTAACTTTTTAGACACTACTCTTTTAATACGTAATAACACAAATATATTTGACTAGTATCATAAACCAACGTTTTCTGGTCGATACCTTAATTATTTGTCTTTCCATCCTATTCAACACAAGATTGGCACAATTATTGGCTTGGTTGATAGGATGTTTTATCTTAGTCATCCTTCTTTCCATAAGAAAAATTTAGATTTTATCATTTTGACGCTAATTAATAATAATTATCCTTTTGATCTAATTTTTAAAATTATTAAACGTAGACTGAGGTTTCTTATTGTGAATGATGGACGAGTTTCAGAGACAGTTAAAACAAATTTGACAGCTTCTGAGTGTGATAAAAAATATTTTACCATACCATTTTGTGGTTCAATTTCGAAAAGACTGGCAAATCTTTTTAGAAATAATTTGACAGATATTGCTTATTCTTGCACTAATAAATTATCAGGTTTTATTCGTGTGCATAAAGACAGGTTGCCTCTTGGTTTCCATAATAACATTGTATATAGGTTGCAATGCAGTGGTTGTGATGAGTCTTATGTTGGTCAAACTAGTAGAAGACTCTCTACACGTATTGTCGAACATAGGAGAATTTCTAGGAGTTCTACGGTAGAGTTAACGGCTATACAGGAACATCGTTTGAGGAAGAACCACAATTTTGATTGAGATCATGCCAAAGTTTTATATGAGGAACGCTTTTACCTAAAACGCCTGATCTCAGAAATGATTTTCATCAAATTTCAGAAGCATGGTCTTAACTCACAAAAGGATACTGAATATTTGGGCACCAGCTACTGCGACTTGTTATGAAAATAAACTTTGTTTTGGTTTCCTTCTCTTCCACAAGTCGTTTCCGCAATGTTAATGCTAGGTATATAAATCTATAATTATTTGTATTTCGTAGACGTGGCGATGTTATCGTTGACAGAATCGGTTTACTTTTAGCTGAACTCAACAAAGTTATTTTATATTGTCAATTTTAATTACCTTATTATATTTAAATTTTACTTATTTTTTTATTTTATTTTAGGATTTTTATAGTTATGACGGCTACTTCTCAATATTAATTAACTACTTAATATTGTTTCGGTAACGGTCTTGTTAGCTTTAATATTGCGATTAACATTTATGTCAAGTTACGCAGGTCTTTAACTAATTGTAATGCATTCGTGTCGTAAACTTTAAGTTTTTTATTATCATTGAAGAGGGTTCATGGTTGAGCCGAAACGTATGATTGTTTTATATTGATTATTTATATTCAATAAATATTACACGATTTCCTAACAGAAGAAAGGTTTTTTACCCATATGGTATATAGCACTATTAGTCCTGTGCTTGAACTCGAATTGCCCTTTTCCTATTTTTTGATTTACACATTTATATTATTGAAATATTACACTTCTCACACAGCAATGGATATCTATGGGATATACTAAAATCATCGCGGATATACGAAATATATATCAATCTCCTAATATCATCAGTATATTGGGAGTACAAATAAGTCTCCGCCGTTTTTTATTAAAAATTGGACACTTATTGTGAAAGAACGGTACCTTATGTTTTATTCAAAGTATTGTCCATCGCTAGCCACTATTTTTTCCTATCTTTCTGGCAGCATACGGATACCGCGTCGGAAGAACGTTTCATCTTTTGAGACTACCCACGAATCGACCCAATTTTTGGTATCTTTATTTGATGTGAAGTGCTGCTCAGACAGGCCGTGCGTTATCGATCGAAACAAATGAAAGTCAGAGAGAGAAATGTCTGCTGAATACGGCGGGTGGGATAAAACTTCCCAATTGAGTGTTTCCATGCAGGTTTTGACCGGCGCCGCAACATGTGGACGAGCATTATCATGCAGGAGAATAATTTTGTCATGTCTGGAGTAGTAGTGGACGCGTTTTTCCTTGAGTGCTCGGCTCAATCTCATCAATTGTGTTCGGTAGAGAGCCCCAGTAATGGTTTTGATCGGTTTGAACAACTCATAATACACGACATCAAGCTGATCCCACCAAATACACAACATAAGTTTTTTTCCATGAATATTCTGCTTGGTTGTCGATGTTGAAGCATGGCCAC
>NW_022639873.1:16404-31105 GCF_010583005.1 Odontomachus brunneus | reverse complement strand
GGCTCAATCTCATCAATTGTGTTCGGTAGAGAGCCCCAGTAATGGTTTTGATCGGTTTGAACAACTCATAATACACGACATCAAGCTGATCCCACCAAATACACAACATAAGTTTTTTTCCATGAATATTCTGCTTGGTTGTCGATGTTGAAGCATGGCCACGGGTCCCCATGATTTCCTCTTCTTTGGGTTATCGTAGTGGATCCATTTTTCATCACCAGTGACTATACAATGCAAAAAACCCTTTCGTTTATGCCTGGCAAGCACCATTTCACATCTGCAACATCGGCGTTCAACGTTTCTCGGCTTCAGTTCATATGGAACCCAATTTTCTTGCTTTTGAATCATTCCCAACGATTTTAAACGATGTGAAATTGCTTGTTGAGTCACTCCTAATGTAAGTGCAAGTTCTTCTTGCGCTTGGCACGAATCTTCCTTCAATAATGCTTCCAATTCCGCGTCTTCGTACACTTTCGGCCTTCCGTTACGTTCTTTGTCTTGGACGTTAAACTCACCGTTCTTAAATTTTTGAAACCACTCACGACAACTTCTCTTACTTAAAGCAGCCTCACCATATGCTTCTACAAGCAATCGATGTGCCTCAGCTGCAGATTTCTTCAAATTAAAGAAGTAAATCAAAAGTTCCCGCAAATGACGCTTATTCGGCTCAAAACTCGACATTTTCGTACGAAAAAAATTATGTGATGTTGATACAAAATCGCTAATATTTCAAGGTTATATTTGCCAGATGTCCAATCTTACGATATGACGTTTTACATCTAACAATTTCAACCATAACTTACTGGTGAGGCCATCTTTTATCAAACGGCTGAGACTTATTTGTACTCCCAATATTATAATGAGTAAATTTCGAAAATATCCCCGTATACAATATCCAAAAGATATCTTATCCCTAATACGATAAATGTATAAAATATATCATACAGACATCCTAAAGATGAATATAGAATATAATGCAGATGTCTTTATGATGTTTCATATATATTGATAGAAATTGGTAGGAATGTATGAGATATTAATAAATGATATTACTAAATGGGAACTTTAAAAAATCGGGTGTATATCAGTTGGACACGGGGCAATTGGACACAGTCCAATCACAAGTCGCTGTTCCAAGGGACCCTACAAATGTCTCTAATCACACGGTGCTGTGATTGGCTGTGTCCAAATGCACTGTGTCCAAGTGCACCGCTCCCAAAAAATCTACATAATATACAATATACCAGGTTATGTATAGTATGTCCTTACTTACAGTACATTGTATACTAATCATATGTACGCGTTTTCAGATATTATGTACTTTTTTTTTAAGGGTATTAAGGATTATGGCACACAAAATATAATTTAAGTAGTAAAACTTAAATAGTAAATAAATTGGCCAATAACAGTTAATAATTCTTCGACAGTAAAACGAATAATTAACTAAGATTGGTCAATTCCTTATTGCTTACGTTTAGACTTGTTCTTTTTCGCAGCACTGCTGAACTGGTGCAGCTAAAAAGAACAAACCATATATAATATGTGCCACAACCCTAACCTTTTCCTCCCATATATTTATATATGGACGACAAACGACGTACATGGACCAAGTGAACAAATAGAATCTACGTGTCAATTGTTTAATATACAGGGTGCGGCGCCAAAATCCGGACAAAATTCAATTTAAAATTCTCGCCGTTCTATATCACTGATAGATGTTGCGATTAGCGTTCAAATAGCTTGACGCATGTACTAAACCATCATAACCTTGAAACAGTCGCAATGTTGAAACCAAGTGCGGAGTATAACCGAAGAGCCGCGATTATCGAAAGTGTTTGCGCTGGGCGCTCGGCGACAGAAATCATTCGGTTCTTCGGGTACCCGAACTCGACTGTGTATGATGTCATCGCAAAGTATAATGAGTCGGAGAAATCCAACGAAGGTTTTGCAACACCGGCGAGGAAAACCCACTCGAAGGAGCGCGTTGTCAGGACGCCCGATATCATTCAACGGGCTCAGGAGCTGATTTTTGAGGGTCCAGGGCAGTCGATTCGAAAATTGTCGTCGGTTGTTGGTGTGAGCAAGAAAACTATGCGTCGAATCGTCGAGGAGGACCTCCGCTACAAGTATTACACAATTAAAGTGAGTCATTTGGTGCAAAATTGGTTGTCGGACAACGTCGACATGTTTTGGTCGAAAGAACAGTCTGGCCTCCTAACAGCCCAGATTTGAATCCTTTGAACTTCTATGTATGGAGCGTAGTTGAAAGAGTCACGAACAAATCCAGACATCCAAACGTCGCATCATTGAGAGCCACTATTGAAGCGATATTCACCGATATGGACCGTGACACATTAAAGCGCGCCTGCGCACACTTCAGACCGAGAGTAGAGGCGGTCATATAAGAGTAAATCGTAAAATCGTGAAGTCGTAGCTTATGTGTCAATCGTATTCATAAGTTCTTACAAGTCTTACGAGAACAAGTAACGAGCTTTACAATTTTGTCTACAATTGCATTATAAACTTCTTGATAAGAACATAATATAGAAATAGAAAAATGTGTGTGTGTGTGTGTGTATAATCCGTTACGATATATTTTCTCTTCGTAGAAATATACCAGGTGTACAAGTATAAAATGCAGATTTGAGAAAACAGATGGCGCACCAATGTGGTATAAAGATTTGACATTTATGCCATTTTGTTGTGCTATCAACAAGTGTCAAACGCGCATGAGTGATAAATTGAAAAAGTGTTTGCATAGTGTTGTGTTACTGTGTTCAATATGTCAAAATTTATATCAAATAAAGAGCATTCGCGGACAGCATTAATTTTTTGTTTTCATTTGAAAAAAACTGCTGCTGAATCATACCGATTACTTCGAGAAGCTTATGGTGAACATGCTTCATCGCAAGATATGTGTGAACGATGGTTTCGGCGTTTCAAAAGTGGTGATTTCGATGTTGCAAACAAGGAACACGGAAAACCGCCAAAAAGATACGAAGATGTGGAGTTGCAAGTATTATTGGACGAAGATGATTTACAAACACAAAAACAACTCGCAGAGCAATTGAACGTTAGTCAACAAGCTGTTTCCAATCGCCTACGAGAGATGGGAAAGATTCAGAAGATCGGCAAATGGGTACCACATGAGTTAAACGAGAAGCAAATGGAGAGGCGCAAAAGCACATGTGAAATTTTGCTCGAACGATACAAAAGAAAGTCGTTTTTGCATCGTATCATTACTGGGAATAAAAAGTGGATTTATTTTGAAAATCCCAAGCGCAAAAAATCATGGGTAGACCCAAGAGCACCATCCACATCGACCGCAAGACCGAATCGCTTTGGCAGGAAGACGATGCTCTGTGTTTGGTAGGATCAGAAGGGTGTGGTTTATTATAAGCTGTTAAAGCCTGGTGAAACGGTTAATACCAAACGCTACTAACAATAATTGATCGATTTGAACCGTTCGCTGCTTGAGAAACGACCAGAATACCAAAAGAGGCAACACAAGATCATTTTTCTCCATGACAATGCTCCATCACATACGGCAAAACCGGTTTGCGATACGTTGGAAGCACTCAGCTGGGAAGTTCTACCCCATGCGGCTTACTCACCAGACTTGGCTCCTTCCGATTACTACTTGTTTGCATCGATGGGTCACGCACTTGCTGAGCAGCGCTTTGGTTCGTACGAAGATGTGAAAAAATGGCTCGATGAATGGTTCGCGGCACAAGGGGAAGATTTTTACTGGCGTAGTATCCATAAATTGCCCGAAAGATAGGAGAAATGTATAACTAGCAATGGAGCATACTTTAAATAAACCTCTTTTTTCGAATTTAACGTGTTTTTTTGGAAAAAAGAATCCGCATTTCATACTTGTACACCTGGTAAACATGAGTAATGCAAAGAGAGCAAAAAAAGATCTTAATTCTATAACCGACAGGCATTATAGAGGATTGATACAAGTGGAAAGTATGAAATATTACAATGAAATATTTGCGACTGAGAATTTTAATAATTATACCGATGCAAACAAGTCACTGTCACATAATGATAAGATAGTGATATACAGTAGTGATAATGAAAATGTTGAAAATGTAATAGTATCCGCAGTACCTTGTGAATTGCACTTTGATGACTGTTTATTTTCCGAGTTTGATAAAAGTATAATTATTTCAAATGCACAATTTCCTCAATCAGAGCATGGAAATGATTTAGATGATACTGCCAAGTTGAAACAATTTTTGATAGATTCCCATACAGCACAGATCTTGCAGCAACATTGCAGTAACATTGCGGCAACACTGCTGCAACTTTTAATATTGTTACAACGTTGCAGCAATATTGCTGCAAGATCTGTGCTGTATGGGTTAGTATCTATAAGGAATCACACAACACATACTGCACTATCTACGCTATTACAGGAATTAAAATGTCATCAATGTTTTTCTAAATTACCTATGGATGAAAGATCATTGCTGAATATTAAAATATGTTATAAAAACAATTGAGATTGGAGAATATATACATTTTGGTTTATGTAATGGTATAAAAGAAACAATACTTGAAAAACAAACTTTGCCATCAAATATTATTGAAATAACAATTAATGTAGATGGTCTTCCACTTAGTAAATCTTCCAGCAATTTGTTTTGGCCTATTTTAGGGTCTATTGTACCCTATGGAAAAGTGTTCATTATCGGAGTATACTATGACAAAGAGAAACCGAAAAACGTTAATGAATTTTTACACGATTTTATTTCCGAAACAATGGATTTGTATACCAATGGAATTGTGATCAATAATTCTTAATATCAATTTAAAATAAAGTATTTTGTATGTGATGCTCCTGCAAAATCGTTTATTTTACAATGTAGAGGGCATATTGGATATAACAGTTGTACAAAATTTACAGTTGAAGGCGTTTTTAAGCAAAACCGTATATGTTTTCCCGACATTAATGCCCTTAAACGTACAGATGAAGGTTATAGAATGCAAAAAGATGATTCCTATCATACGTCATATAGTGTAATAGAACAAATTTCTGATCTATATTGTGTAAAAGATATTGTACTAGATTATATTTATTTGATATGTTTAGGTATTACTCGAAAATTATTCAACTTATGGGTAAATGGAAGTGGAACATGTCGTTTACAATATCGTGATATAGAGAGAATTTCTGATGCATTAGAAAATATGAAACAACATACACCAAAAGAATTTTCACGTAAACCACATTCATTAAAATATTTAAAAATGTGGAAAACTACTGAATTTCGTTAGATACTTCTATATACTGGACCAAAAGTTCTGAAATCCATATTGCCACAAGATAAATATAACCTTTTTATAAGTTTGCATGTAGCAATCAAAATATTAAGTAATGAAAGCACTAAAAACGCTTATATGGAATATGTCGATAAATTATTACAACATTTTATTAAGTTATTTGGAAGATTATATGGCAAACATCATATATCACATAATACACAAAATTTATGTCATCTTACTGAAGATGTTAAAAATTTTGGTATTCTGGACAATTTTAGTGCTTTTAAGTTTGAGAACTTTATGCAGATAGTAAAAAAAATGATACGAAAAAGTGAAAAGCCTTTACAACAATTATTTCAAAGGTATGAGGAAACACGACATTTAAGAACTGAAATGAAAAGAAAAAGTGCAAAATTGTATCCTATAAAATCTATATATCACTGCAATGGGCCATTATTACCTTCATCAAGCGACCCACAATACAAATCAATTAAGTGTACTGATTTTACATTAGACGCAAATAGTGAGGCAAATGATTGCTGTGGATTACAAGATAATACAATATTATTACTTCGTAATATTGCATATTGTATCGAAAGCAAAGACATAATAATAATCAGTTTGAATATAAGGAAAATTATTATAACAGACCATGTGATTCATCTGTTCTTGGTATATATAAAGTATCATGATTATCAAAATTGAAAATGTGGCCATTACGTACTGTTACTATAAAATATGCAAAATACCCATGTAATAATGATGAGTATATTGTTATTTCTCTTCTGCACAATGAAATAAATAAAAGTATAGAATTGTGATATTTAAAAATGCATTTTACGAATGAGTATCCTATTTATATTGTAAATATTGTTGTGTTATTCTATACAATGAATATTTTTATTTGTACATGTAGTATGATACTGTTTCATTTTATGTTGCGTATTAATATACTCTAGGTAAACGTGATCAACATGAGTTATGAAGAAAGTCCTTGTTACATTATAGAATTTCACGATGGAATGCAGCTCATACCGCACACTTGGTTTCATGTATCTAAAAGGAAGGTATACTGGTCAAATTTTATTAACAAATATGACAAAGCTATGCAATACATGCTACTTGTTGGAAAAGACTGGATTTTATATGATATTGTAAGAATATTAGGTAGTGCTCGTAAGTAACAATTTTATAGTATACAGATACCTCCTTGTGATTAATGATTATTATATAAGACGGACATATCAAACCACTTCGCTTGAACATTACAGCAACGCAGACTACGGCCGATATTCATAATCGGATCTTATATTTAAGACCGCTTATATTTATCTTCAGATGATGTATGGGTTATTTCATTGACTACGGAGTATCTGAAGATGAACTTAAGCAATCTTAAATATAAGATCTGACTATGAATACCGGCCTACGGGAACAACAAAACCAAAGAACAAAAGCTACTCAGAAGGAGTGGGTTTCGATTGACCACAGTACGATTGGACATAGATTGTGATGATTGGTTCGACCTAGTAACTCACTAGATAATTCTTTTCATCGATTGGTTATGTCCAATCGTACCGTGGTCAATCGGAACGCTCCCACTCAGAAGCGGTAAAACACGCAACACCGAATAATATTAATTATGGGACAACACAAAATATTAATTATGGGAACTTAAGACAAAAGTTAGAAGAAATACTGGAAAGACAAATGGCAAAAACTGACCAACATGTTCAACACATAGGCTCTTTAATAGAACTTATTATAGCATTGATCAGTAAGCTATCTTCGTAAACTATTTGAAAATTGTCACTTGGAACATAAATGGACTAATTCCAAACAAGCAAGAAATAGAAACACTTATCAAAATAAATAAACTAGATGTCATTTTGGTGTCAGAAAGCCATCTGACCAAACGCTCTTATTTTTCATGGTCAATTTCTTTACTGCACTTATCACCCGGTTGGCATTGCCCATGGGGGTTTAGCCGTACTTATTAAGAACACAATCAAACCTCACCTACCTGAATTTAAAACGGAGATAATTTAGGCAACCTTAGTTTCAGTCTCAGACTGGCTTGGATAACTTACACTAACAGCTATCTACTATCCTCTTAAGTACAAAATAAAAGAAGATAACTACACACAACTATTCCAAACACTCGGCCTAAGGTTCATCGTCGGCGGAGACTGGAATGCAAACAATACATATTGGGGGTCAAGATTGACGGTAGCTAGAGGTCGTGAGCTAAAGAGATCGGTAGATAAATTAAATCTATTTACCTTATTTACGGGAGAGCCAACTTACTGGCCGACTGACCAAGGTAAAACACCCGATCTTTTGGACTTCTTTATAGCCAGAGGTATATCTAACTTATACAGCAAACTGGAATCATGCCTAGACGTAACATCAGACCACAGTGATAATCACAATAAGTACGTCACTCATTAATAGGAAAAACAAAGAGTCTCTTTATAATAGGAGGACGGACTGGACCTCATATAAAGAATACATAGAATCAAACATTAATCTAAGAGTTTCACTCAGTTTTGCTGAAGACGTTGAAAACGCTGCTAAATACATAACAAACTTTATACACATAGCAGTTCGGAAATCTACTTCGGCCACAGAAACTCCAGTTGGTGGAAACTACGATTATTTGGACGAGGTTAAAGATAAGGTGAAAGAGAAGACAAGATTGCGACGGCAGTGGAAAATTAATAGGTATCCTGAAGACAAAACAACCTTTAATAGAGCTGCTAAAGAACTGAAGGCACTCATCTACAAGATAAAAAACGAAACCTTACAAAACTTTATGGAGAATTTATCAGCCACCAAAAAGAATGACTATTCCCTTTGGAAGGTAACCAAACATTTCAAGAGACCATGACAATCTATACCTCCTATAAGGAAAGGGGACGGAACCTGGGCTAAAACTGATAAAGAAGAAGCCGATGAGTACGCAAAATTCCTAATATAATGTTATCAGACTAATCCAATAGTAACAGGATACAATGAAGACGATATCGATGCACTTTTAACAGAGTCCTCTGAAACCGAAACTGTTATAAATCTTACTACTACTAAGAAAGTTGTAAGAACGATAAAGGAACTTAAAACAAAGAAAGCTCCAGACTACGATCTTACATCAGAACTTCTAAAGAGATTATCAAAAAAAAGAATAACGTACTTGACTATGCTATTTAATGCCGTAATAAGAACGGCCTACTTCCCTGACCAATGGAAACTCGCAACTATAATAATGTGTCCAAAGCCAAGTAAGCCTCCTAATGATATTAAGTCATATCATCCAATCAGCCTTCTACCGGTCATCTTAAAACTTTTCGAAAAAATTCTCTTCTCCAAACTGAAGCCAATACTTGCAGAAAAGAATTTAATCCCGAACCATCAGTTCGGATTCAGGACGAAACACTCGACTATAGAACAAATACACAGAATTATAGATAAAATCATAATAGCTTTCGAAAGGAAATACTGCTCGGCCGTATTCTTAAACATACAACAAGCCTTTGACAGAGTTTGACACAAAGACCTCCTCTACAAATTAAAAAAAAACCTGCCCAACAAAATGTACCAATTGCTAAACTCCTATTTAATAGGAAGAAGCTTCCAAGTGAAGCAGCAGAACGAACTTTCCAACTTTTGTGAAATAAAGGCAGGAGTCCCACAAAGATCGGTCCTTGGCCCAGTTATGTATATTATATATACTGCTGATCTATCAGAAAGTGAAGAGGTAATGACTGCCACATATGCTGACTAAACAGCAATAATTGCGAGCCATGCTAACGCTGCGGAAGCTTCCGTAAAATTGCAGAAAGAATTAGATGCAATACAACAATGGTTAAATAAGTGGCGGATCAAGGCGGGTCCTGACAAATCTAACCATATTACCTTTACGCTGAGAAGAGGAGATTGCCCAACAGTACGATTCGAAGGTCGAGAACTACCAGTGATCTCTACAGTAAGATACCTGAGAATGTACATTGACCGCCGCCTTACGTGGAGAGACCACATTAGGTCAAAACGAGCGGAATTAAACTTACGACTTAGTAAACTAGGATAGCTAATTGACAGACGATCCTCGCTCAACAATAAGTTACTAATATATAAATATATATTAAAACCAGTCTGGACCTATGGACTTGAGTTATGGGGAGCAGCAAGCACCTCAAACATAGAAGTAATTTAACGCTTTCAAAATAAAGCCCTACGCATCATACTTAACGCCTTGTGGTTCGTCCGCAACAGTGAAGTTCATGAATATGCTGAAATACATACTATAAGAGATACAAAACAACAGTCCAGTGTGAGATACCGTAGTAGATTTGAAACGCACGAAAATGCCCTGGCACAGGACTTACTCATTGAAATTCAAACAGTGAGACGACTTAAAAGAAGGAGAGTTCCGGACTTAGTCGATCTTTAATAACTACTTAAATTTTGTAATACTTATGAGGATGAAAATCAAAGAATAATTCACCTCTAAAAACTAAGATTAGCACAACTCATTCGCTTATGGTCCAGTTGGATCGATTGCAAATTATCTCGGAAAAAAAACTTATGTCTTATACCAATGTTCTATGTCAATTTGTGGTTATCTATAGTTAGGAACAACTATACCACACCACCCCTGAGAACAACTTAACATTGGGGATCAAAAACTCGGCGCGCCCTGACTCAACTAAGCGATCGGGCTTGCTAATGTTTTCTCGCTGTTCAGTTGAGTCACGACCTAGATAACAAAATGCGTGCATAATGATCTCAAGGTGCGCGCACGCGTGCGGGATTACCAGCACGGCGTGAACGTTATACGCCTGACAGATATGTCCTCAATTGAGTGCCACATTGCTTGCATGCATGAGGATTCACATGTGAAAGTGAAATGTCACTCAGGCATGCGAGCAATATGAACCTCAATTGAGTGTTGAATGAATGAGCATTTTATTTTTATGTAAATATGTTTATTTGAATAACATCAGAAAATTTTTTTTGAATACAGGATGACAAACTTTTTAAAATTAACAGCCGCTGTGAAAAAAGCACAAAAATTTTTTTTATATTTATTATGTAAAAAATTTTTTGTTTTTTTTAACAAATTAATTTGTCTCAATATTTTGTGCAAAAAAGCAAGATAATCAAAAGATGAATATTTTACGAGATATTTTGTATTCTATGTCAAAGTGATGGAAATTTCAAATGTTATTATTCGAAAAGTTCTTAACGAAAAAATATTTTGCTATAGTGTTTTAGAAAGTTCTCGAGATAAGCTATAAGAATATATAATAATATATGGGGTGTTCCATCTAAAAAATTGAAGATGACCTTCATATGACATTCAAATGACTATTCAAGGTCAAACCAATTACATCTTTTTATAGATAGTCCCTTCGAACCAAACAACTTTTATCTGAAACAGTTTTCTTTAAAATGGTTTGTTTTCGAGATATTCGACCGTTTCCAGACTTTTCTAACACCCTGTATATATAAGTACAGGTAAATGTAATAATAATGTACATTTCATGCACAAATATAATCTACTTGGACATTTTTCAGGCTCGAGTTACAAATCGCATGGAAACAATATAATTATGCATCAATTGTGTGTGTGTATTTATATGCACCAAGTGAATACACAAAACCCCATCAGCTGTATAATAATAGTATAATAATTGCATATATTTTTTTAAATTTTAAAGGCTATTATCTAGTCGTTTTTTAATTAAGAATTATATTCAAATCATGTTTTGAAGAAACACAATTTCATCTGTATATGTGTTATATATATGTGTATATATACACACATATACAAATAAAATTATGTATCTTCAAAGCATCATTTGAGCATAGTTCTTAATTAAGAAACGACTAGGAAATTGTAGCCTTTACAAATGAAAAAATACATGTAACTATATAGCTGATGGGGTTATATTTATTCACGTGGCGCAATACATACAGGTTAATTTTTATGTAAAATATGTTTACTTACCAACATGCAGAAATAAAGTTATTTAAAGTTATATAAGTGAGGCACACTATTGCACTTGCAACGGACTCTATTTTTATCACGTTGATTTTTTTAATCTTTTCAACACTTTGTGAGGGAAAAAGTCGAGTGCGAAAAAACATGGGAAAAACGCTCGCTGCGAGTAGTGCGCATGCTATATGATGGTCGGAATGCGCGCGACTTATTAATAATTTCAAACAATAAAATATTTAAACATATAAAATTTAAAAAATTGTACAGTTTTAAAAGTTTAAAAAATGTCTGAAATGTAACTTACTTGGTTTGTTATTTATTTTTTTAATATATAGAACAATGTTATTAATACCTTTTGTTTATGAAAAATCGTACATCACAAAATGTGAGAAAAATATTTAATGATTATTATATATTCATGTTAAATGCACAAAACAATATTCATAAAAGTTTACTTTACATTATTACTTTCAAACGGTAACAAATTAAAAAAAAAACATTTTTATTCTATTTGTAAAATAAAAAATAAATATTTTTGTAATTTTACACATTTCAATAATCGAAACTCAAATCACTTGCATCAATCTCTTGTTTACGTGTGATTGCATAGTGCCTAGATCTTTTATGCTTGCTGACGTGATCCGTCACGTCGTAAAGGTAACATGAAAGCATTCTTGTACGCACGTGTGATAATCACGCTGTGAAGATAACGAAAACACAATTATTATATGTATAATTAATTAATATATTCAGAATTATACATAATTTTATTTATGGTATATGTGTGACTTTATTTCAATCGCTCATATACCTCTCACACATGACTGCATAATACTACTTTTTACGCACACACACATGCTTCTATCACTTAGTGAAGGCAGCGTGAATGCGTTATTGCACGCACGCGTGATAATCACGCCGTGAGAGTAACGTGAGCCATCACCAATTGTTATCTGGGGAGCCGCGATATTCTAATAGCCCAATATTAAATATAAGACATACATATGCAAACGATGTGCAATCGTTTGAGCTAAAGAAAGTTAACTTTTTCGAATATTGGGAGGCTAGTGTGAAGTTGGCCCCCCAAAATTATTTTTTCAATAACTTTGAAGAGGTGTGCAAACGAATATTCTTGATGTGCAAACATGTGCAAACGATGAGCAAACGAATTAGTTGTAGAAATTGTATTTTTTCGAATATTGGGGGGCTAACTTCACGGGGCTACACAGTTAGGAAGATTGGGCGGGTTACACAAACATCACTGGGTGTACGGATTATATATATTCATTTGTCTCTTGTCACTAGTCTTTTCTGTCTACTACAGTCACTTTTATATGAAGTATAATTGACTATAATCTGATTGGGCACTATAAAGAAACTTTCTTGGTAAATTTGACAAATGGCTCAAATAAAAATTCTACCGTCATTTATATAGATTAGATAAAACATATACGATATCACAGTGCTTTCTAGTCATTTATCTATTTTACTTAATTTCTCGTATCTAGATAATTTTCGCTATAACTGCAAAATCATTTTTTGAGTGATATATAATTGTAATATTTATATCAATCCAAATTTATCAATTTAAAAGTAAAAATGAATTGCGTTTACACGCATCACCAGAAAAGTGCACAGAATAAAATAATGAATTTGTACGCATAGTAGTCTGTATTAATTAGTTAAATTGGTGTTAACAAAGTCATATAACTTTTTTTCTAGAGATTTGCAAATGAAAACTCGACTTGTTTCGAAATGTGCAAACAAAAATCTAACGATATTATGCGTCAGATAATTTTTTCCTGCAATTTTAACCTAGGTTTCGCCAAGTGTGAAGTTAGCTCCCCCAAAATTCAATGTTAAATAACTTTTTCTAGAGGTGTGCAAACGAAAATTCGACTTGTTTCGAAATGTGCAAACGAAGTTTGAACGTTCATACGTCAAACAATTTTATTTTGCAGTTATAAATTTCGGCAAGTGTGAGTTTCCTCTCCAAAGTTTAATGTCAAATAACTTTTTTCCAAGAGATATGCAAACGAAAATTCGAGTTGTTTCGAAATATGCAAACGAGAATCTATCGATTACATGCATTGTGAGTCAAGTTTGAGCAAATTGGGGGGCTAATGTAAAGTTAGCCCCCCCAAAATTCAATGTTAAATAACTTTTTTTCTAGAGGTGTGCAAACGAAAACTCTTGATATGCAAACATGTGCAAACGATGTGCAATCGTTTGAGCTAAAGAAAGTAAACTTTTTCGAATATTGGGGGGCTAGTGTGAAGTTGGCCCCTCCAAAATTATTTTTTCAATAACTTTGAAACTAGAGGTGTGCAAACGAAAATTCTTGATGTGCAAACATGTGCAAACGATGAGCAAACGAATTAGTTGTAGAAATTGTATTTTTTCGAATATTGGGGGGCTAACTTCACAGGGCTTAACTGGGTTTCAAATTTTTCTGCGTTCAACTGTCGTGCCGATCTGTGTCGGTACGACGCAATACATGTTGGAACGTGAGCGGCACCGGTCTATACGTGGATCGAAAAAGTGAAGTGTTACCGTTTTACTTAATAAAAACGTGACTATGACAAGCAGTGAAAACGTGTTTATCTTTATGACAATAGAAGATTTATTAAAGATGTGGGATCTTGAACAATATATATCGGCGTTTCAAAGTAAGTAAGATAAATCAACGTTAAGTAACCTCTTATTTTTACGAGAGCATCTTCAAACTTCAATAAAGTCTTTGTCAGACGAAGCTTGATTTCGTGCATTTTTACATGCATGTTGTCAAAAACAAGCAATTCAGTTCATTGCACAGATGATCGTGGATGAGAAAATTTATCTAATGAACACAATTGCTTGCCAGCTTGTCTGGCAGCATGCAAATAAAAATCCACAAAAACTATTGTCTGATGAGGGCTTTAGAAAAGTTCAGTTCCCAATGGAGTGTATATTACTTGTGTTCATATCGTGCCACTCAAAAAAATGTTTTACTGGTCCAGCTAGAATTCTAAATGTTACAGTCAAAATGGATCGCTGTTTTTTGTATCTGCTAGAAAATTGTCTGTGGTACATAAAATTTTTAGCAGTAATATTATAGCAATATGTGTAGGAAAACTTAGGCCTCGTAACTAAATATGATTGCTGCATTTGATGAAAATGAGAAATATAGTTAAAATATATCGCTGTAGCACTGAGACAGTACACTGAGAAAAAAGACTTGAAAACTTACTTGTAGAATGTAAGACTTATTTTACAGAAATAAATCTCTGATTTATTTGATTTTAAATGAAATTTAGCTATTCTATTTGATTCTTCACTATTTTCACACCTGAAAATTTACTCAGTACTGGTCGGACGCAAACTCGAGAACTTCAATTCTAGGTTTCTTAATCTATTACCTTAGTTGCTGTGCTACTTCTTCAACTGATG
>NW_022639873.1:11905-16394 GCF_010583005.1 Odontomachus brunneus | reverse complement strand
TAATTTTTTCCTGCAATTTTAACCTAGGTTTCGCCAAGTGTGAAGTTAGCTCCCCCAAAATTCAATGTTAAATAACTTTTTCTAGAGGTGTGCAAACGAAAATTCGACTTGTTTCGAAATGTGCAAACGAAGTTTGAACGTTCATACGTCAAACAATTTTATTTTGCAGTTATAAATTTCGGCAAGTGTGAGTTTCCTCTCCAAAGTTTAATGTCAAATAACTTTTTTCCAAGAGATATGCAAACGAAAATTCGAGTTGTTTCGAAATATGCAAACGAGAATCTATCGATTACATGCATTGTGAGTCAAGTTTGAGCAAATTGGGGGGCTAATGTAAAGTTAGCCCCCCCAAAATTCAATGTTAAATAACTTTTTTTCTAGAGGTGTGCAAACGAAAACTCTTGATATGCAAACATGTGCAAACGATGTGCAATCGTTTGAGCTAAAGAAAGTAAACTTTTTCGAATATTGGGGGGCTAGTGTGAAGTTGGCCCCTCCAAAATTATTTTTTCAATAACTTTGAAACTAGAGGTGTGCAAACGAAAATTCTTGATGTGCAAACATGTGCAAACGATGAGCAAACGAATTAGTTGTAGAAATTGTATTTTTTCGAATATTGGGGGGCTAACTTCACAGGGCTTAACTGGGTTTCAAATTTTTCTGCGTTCAACTGTCGTGCCGATCTGTGTCGGTACGACGCAATACATGTTGGAACGTGAGCGGCACCGGTCTATACGTGGATCGAAAAAGTGAAGTGTTACCGTTTTACTTAATAAAAACGTGACTATGACAAGCAGTGAAAACGTGTTTATCTTTATGACAATAGAAGATTTATTAAAGATGTGGGATCTTGAACAATATATATCGGCGTTTCAAAGTAAGTAAGATAAATCAACGTTAAGTAACCTCTTATTTTTACGAGAGCATCTTCAAACTTCAATAAAGTCTTTGTCAGACGAAGCTTGATTTCGTGCATTTTTACATGCATGTTGTCAAAAACAAGCAATTCAGTTCATTGCACAGATGATCGTGGATGAGAAAATTTATCTAATGAACACAATTGCTTGCCAGCTTGTCTGGCAGCATGCAAATAAAAATCCACAAAAACTATTGTCTGATGAGGGCTTTAGAAAAGTTCAGTTCCCAATGGAGTGTATATTACTTGTGTTCATATCGTGCCACTCAAAAAAATGTTTTACTGGTCCAGCTAGAATTCTAAATGTTACAGTCAAAATGGATCGCTGTTTTTTGTATCTGCTAGAAAATTGTCTGTGGTACGTAAAATTTTTAGCAGCAATATTGTAGCAATATGTGCAGGAAAACTTAGGCCTCGTAAATATGATTTAATAAATATGATTGCTGCATTTGATAAAAATGAGAATCGCTAAAACGATCTGTGTGAGAAATATAGTTAAAATTTAATTGATATAATTATATATCGCTGTAGCACTGAGACAGTACACTGAGAAAAAAGACTTGAAAACTTACTTGTAGAATGTAAGACTTATTTTACAGAAATAAATCTCTGATTTATTTGATTTTAAATGAAATTTAGCTATTCTATTTGATTCTTCACTATTTTCACACCTGAAAATTTACTCAGTACTGGTCGGACGCAAACTCGAGAACTTCAATTCTAGGTTTCTTAATCTATTACCTTAGTTGCTGTGCTACTTCTTCAACTGATGCTAACAAGGGGACTTCACAGTGTGATACCAATCGATTTCAACGAAACTCATTGTATCGATAGATCATCACGTCTAATGTTATCGGGTAAACGGATAAGACGCGCTTCTCAAGCATTTGCGAGAAAATTGTAATTAAAAATTTCGAGCGTCTTATATACACGTGCAACATAGTTATTCGAAGCGTTCGTGGCGCAGCGACAGCGCACTAGATTCCTAGCGTCGATGCTACGATGTTCAAGTCTCGATAATTTTAAAAAATTTTTTTCTTGGAAATAAAATTTTTTTACAATACAATGTAAATATTATACGAAATAAATACAATTAATACGTTTTATTTTGTGTATTATAAGATGTATTACATTTTGGCCTGGGAAATCTATAAAATTCTTTATAAAATAATTGAAATACCCTTATAGAAATATCATACTAAGAATCATTAATAATTACTTATTTTCAGTATTAAAAATACTGGATAATAAGTAATTATCAATGATTCTTAGTATGATATTTCTATAAGGGTAGTAGAAATAAGAAACGTTATAAATGATTTCTAATAGGAATAACAACTGTAAGTCAATGCTATATACAACAAAAGTAAAGATGAAAACTTGTTTTATTTATGAGTGAAAGTGGATGGAATAGTTAATGTTAACTTAAATGTTACTGTTAAATATTTCCAGATGATTCTCGCGCTACAAGATTATTTTGCAGAAGTAATTGTTCCAAATACACAAATGCATCTTTCAGCTGCAATTTTGACTCGTCACTGTGAAGTGAATTTAAATCACATACTTTTAATGAAGAACCAGGTACACCTTCCATTTTTTAATTATATAATAACGCACACTTTTTTCCACCGCTCACTGTCGTTGCTAGCAGCAAAATGGATGAAATCTTGTCCTTCACTAGTAACGGAACTTCCCTTTCCTTTCTGATTCTTTATTGTTAGAGTGTACACAATACAGACCTTCTCGTGTCTTTACCTGTTTCAAGGATCGAAGGTTCAATCGTTATAAGATTATATGTTATACGTTATTCTATACTGCTTCACAAAACAGGTTTTAATCTTTGCTTCTGTTGTGTATAGCGTGTACTGACCTACCGTTGTTATTCCTATTAGAAATCATTTATAACGTTTCTTATTTTTACTATTTCAATTATTTTATAAAAAATTTTATAGATTTCCCAAGCCAAAATGTAATACATCTTATAATACACAAAATAAAACGTATTAATTGTGTTTATTTCGTATAATATTTACATTGTATTGTAAAAAAAATTTATTTCCAAGAAAAAAATGTAAAAAATTTATCGAGACTTGAACCCGCAACGTCGACGCTACAAATCTAGCGCGCTGTCGCTGCGCCATGGACGCTTCGAATAACTGGTATGTTGCACGTGTATATACGACGCTCGAAATATTTAATTACAATTTTCTCGCAAATGCTTGAGAGGCGCGTCTTATACATTTACCCGATAACATTAGATGTGATGACCTATCGATACAATGAGTTTCGTTAAAATCGATTGGTCTCATACTGTGAAATCCCCTTGTAAGTGTTTCTTATTGTCCTCATATGTAGCCGAAGCAGTAATTATAATTTTCATATAATATTATTTATAATATTATAAATATTTATCTTTATTTATAAATATTTTTATAAATTAATTATTAATTTTATAAATTATATTTTATAAATTATTTTTATAAAGATTTGAGGCTTTCACGGCCATTGATACAATGTCTAGATATAGCTTCCGGAATGGAGCCGTGTCTTGAATCAGCGATATGCCGACGTTTCGCAAACGTTGCAGTTTGCATCATCAGGGCTGAGAACTCTGATACTGAGCTCCCTTGGGTAAAGGTAGTCCTTATATGCCCCCCTCCACCCCTTTGTGTAGATGGTGTTTAGGGAGTAGGGGACGAGGCTTGAATCCAGTTAATCAGCGTATTTTAATTGATCAGCTGGTCAATTAAAAAACCGGGAGGGCAGTATGCCAAATAGAATTTACTTGCATACCTTTGTCTCGGTTGAGGTTATTGGGATGTTTCAAAATTTCTAGACCTTCACGATGTTTTCTGGCAAAATAACTCTGTGAGGGAGCCAATCTGGTGGCTTTTTCATATTGTACGGAGTGTCCAGTCTCCATCCAGTGTTCAGCTAGGGCTGATTGAGTAAAGTGACCATACTTGGTACATCGCTGGTGTTCCTTGATTCGCGTACTGATCTTCCTCCCGGTTTCTCCTATATAAACTTTACCACAAGAGCAAGGGATCTTATATACACCTGATGTTTCTAGGCATGATTTCTGATCCTTCGGATTTGGGAGTAAATGGGAGAGCTTCCTATGAGGTTTGAAGATTACTTTGATTTTGTGTTTACCCAAAATCCTGCTGATAGGTTCTGTTATGCCCTGGAGATATGGAAGGACAGCCGTTTTTCTCTTTTCTCTCTCTTCATCTAGTGTGTCAGTGTTTTTAGGACTGACAATTCTGTTCTTCTGGTTTTTTATTATTTGCGAGATGTTTTTGCTGTTGTATCCATTTTTGGTTAAGGCTGTACTGAGGTGTTCTAGTTCTCCATTCAGAGAAGATGGTTCCGAAATTGTGAGCGCTCTGTAAACCAATGAACTTATGACAGAATTCTTTTGCGAGGGATGATGATGAGAGGTTGCATGTAGATATCGGTCCGTGTGTGTTGGTTTTCGGTAGACCTGGTGACCTAAGGTGCCATCTTGGTTCTTTTGGACTAGCACATCCAGGAAGGGTATTTGATTATTTTGTTCCTTTGTTCCTGTGA
>NW_022639873.1:9598-11390 GCF_010583005.1 Odontomachus brunneus | reverse complement strand
GGGGGCATATAAGGACTACCTTTACCCAAGGGAGCTCAGTATCAGAGTTCTCAGCCCTGATGATGCAAACTGCAACGTTTGCGAAACGTCTGCATATCGCTGATTCAAGACACGGCTCCATTCCGGAAGCTATATCTAGACATTGTATTTTTATAAATATTTTATTTATAAATATTTACCCTATAAATGTAATACTTCCACAATATGTTTCATTTTGTTGTCCAAATTTTCAAATCATATGTCAAACGATAATCACTGTCACTGTTACCACGACACGACAATATATCGCCAATATTTCGCCATATTACATGATGCAATGCAAATTAGGGTTCTCCGATATACGAATAACACATAAAGGATCCTAAATAGAACAGCCGGAATTAACTTCGGATCCACACGGATAAATAAGATTTATTTCTAAAAAATAAATTTGATTTCTGCAAATAAATACTACTTGGCTACAAATATTAATTTTGTTATAACTAAATATCATTTGTCGTGTCCCGTGTTGCCGGGACGCAAAAAGAGTTCGGAATCGGTGTTGCGGGCGCGGCAGAGTGTGTGGCGATAGGTAGGATTTAATAAAAGTCTTTAGCCACTAATTGTATTATATATAAAAAGGCTTTATTTATAAACCGTACTTAGACATGTTTAATTATTACTCCCGAGATCTTATAGTAATGCGCAAAATGCGCGTCTGGTACGCACGTCGCGGGCAGGAGACCGAGGTGTTAAGTCTGTCGCCGGTGGTCTTCTCCGCTCTTTTATAATATTGTTTAATCTTGTCGGAGGGGGTGCCTGGCGACAAGGAGATTACCATATTTGGTAATAATTTGGTGCGGTTCGGCTCGAAGTCCGAAATGCGGAATGTGCAAGGTGGTGCTTAGCGCAGCATTTGCACATCCGCTTTCTTGTTGTAGCGCAATCGAAACGGTTCCTCCTGAAGCGTTTCGACAGCGCTAATATTGTTCGCGATTATAATATATTGCTGTAAACAAATATACGTTTGCCTGAAGTAAATTAATTTTTCCAACAAGAATTAAACAATTTGTTTCTCACGATTAATTAAAAAACTTAAATATATTTTACAAAAATGTATATTTTGTTATTACAGTCAAATTTTTTATAACCAATAAATATGGAAGAAAATATTACAAGCAAACATTTCTTTCTAAATACTTCACATTTTTCTCTCAGTGTACTGAGCGCTATGCCGGCACAAACTTGTACGACAGTTGAACGCAGAAAATTTGTTAACACAGTTAGAAAGATTGGGTGGGTTACACAAACATCACTGGGTGCACGGATTATATATATTCGTTTGTCTCTTGTCACTAGTCTTTTCTGTCTACTACAGTCACTTTTATATGAAATATGATTGGCTATAATCTGATTGGGCACTACAGAGAAACTTTCTTGATAAATTTGACAAATGACTCAAATAAAAATTCTACCTCTGTCATTTATATAGATTAGATATAAAACATATACGATATCACAGTGCTTTCTAGTCATTTATCTATTTTAGCTAATTTCTCGTATCTAGATAATTTTCACTATGACTGCAAAATCATTTTTTTGAGTGTGACTTCCGAAAATCTAATAAGATCTACCGGATCGCAATTTCAGTCGTTTCATTCAGTTTCATCTTTTTATTCACTTATGGTATCATTGATAGTATAAAAAGTACTACAGTTGTGTGAATGCTCATTGCTATTGTAATATTCTTTTAAATATGTTAAGGATCTGAAAACATACTCCATGCCCCCATACACACAAGTAGAAATATGTA
>NW_022639873.1:8704-9588 GCF_010583005.1 Odontomachus brunneus | reverse complement strand
TACGAACATTCCTTCTCTTTTATTATTGTGAGCAATGGAATCACGTGATTCGAGCGAAAAGCTGTTTCAACTGGGAACTAAAGATTTGGAGGATTTAGGTATAGCTTCCGGAATGGAGCCGTGTCTTGAATCAGCGATGTGCCGACGTTTCGCAAACGTTGCAGTTTGCATCATCAAGGCTGAGAACTCTGATACTGAGCTCCCTTGGGTAAAGGTAGTCCTTATATGCCCCCCTCCCCCCCCTTTGTATAGATGGTGTTTAGGGAGTAGGGGACGAGACTTGAATCCAGCCAATCAGCGTATTTTAATTGATCAGCTGGTCAATTAAAAAACGCTGATTGGCTGGATTCAAGTCTCGTCCCCTACTCCGTAAACACCATCTACACAATAGGAAAGAGGGGGGGCATATAAGGACTATTTTTACCCAAGGGAGCTCAGTATTAGAGTTCTCAGCCCTGATGATGCAAATTGCAACGTTTGCGAAACGTCGGCATATCGCTGATTCAAAACCCGGCTCCATTCCGGAAGCTATACCTAGACATTGTATCAATGGCCGTGAAAGCCTCAAATCTGGTATTAAAAGCCTGCACGGAGAGGCTATCCTAGGGTCGGTAAATCTGTTTTCCAAACTCAGAAAGTCCTTGCATGTCCAACCATGCTCCCTAGCGTTTTTGAAACGGTGCCGCGACCATCATGTAGTACCGAAATGCTTTCAATTAAAAAACCCATTTCCATCTTCTAACCAGGCCAAAGGCATTCTACGACAAGCGTCGTTGAGGTTAGTCAAAGACCGATATTCAGCCACCAAGAAGAACTTGGCTGCGATATCCCAAAAACTATTAAAATTACATCTCTCTCTTGCAAAACCGTTGGAGCCTGAGCTA
>NW_022639873.1:1255-8694 GCF_010583005.1 Odontomachus brunneus | reverse complement strand
GGGAAGGGGGCATATAAGGACTACCTTTAACCAAGGGAGCTCAGTATCAGAGTTCTCAGCCCTGATGATGCAAACTGCAACGTTTGCGAAACGTCTGCACATCGCTGATTCAAAACACGGCTCCTTTCCGGAAACTATACTTAGACATTAGAAATATGTAGTCTTCATGTTTTATTTTACATAAAAAAAATGTATAATGTTCTAGGTATTGGATAGAAACTAATGAACTTCAAACTCTAATAGAATGGAAAGATATATTATACTGTCTTATTCCAATCGTTGGTCACAGAATAAAGTTTGTAAAAAATGTTAAACAGTTAACTAAAACAGTCAAAAGTGATTTGAATAAAGTAAGGTTGCATCATTATTTCATTATAGTGTTAAGAGAATGAAAATATTAGGTGTACAACTTTGCTTCTGACGTTTTTTTTTTCGAAATTCGAGGCTTTATTTTAAAAAACTGGTTATACATTTATGATTAAAAGTGTTGTCCATCGCTGGCCACTACTTTTTCCCATCTTTCGGGCAGCGTACGAATCCCGCGTCGAAAAAACTGGTCATCTTTTGAGGCGATCCACGAATTGATCCAATTTTTTACTTCTTCATAAGACCGGAAGTGCTGGTCAGCCAGGCTGTGTGCCATTGATCGAAACAAGTGATAGTCAGAGGGAGCAACGTCTGGAGAATATGGCGGGTGGGGTAGGACTTCCCATTTCAACGTTTCCAAGTATGTCTTGATCACTGTCGCAACATGGGGTCGAGCATTGTAATGCTGCAAAATCACTTTATCGTGTCTCTCGTTGTATTACGGCCGTTTGTCTTTCAATGCTCGGGTCAAACGCATCAGTTGCGTTTGATACCGATGGCCTGTGATTGTTTCAGTCGTTTTAACAGCTCATAATACACTACGCCGAGCTGGTCTCACCAAATACAGAGCATGACCTTGGAGCCGTAAATATTCGGTTTGGCCGTCGACGGAAGCATGGCCAGGAACTCCCCATGATTTTCTGCGCTTAAGGTTATCGTAATGAACCCATTTTTCGTCCCCAGTTACAATGCGATGCAGAAATCCCTTCCTTCTTTGCCTTTTAAGCAGCTGTTCACAAGCAAACAAACGCCGTTCAACATCTATCGGCTTCAATTCGTACGGCACCCAATTTCCTTGCTTCTGAATCATTCCCATGGCTTTGAGGCGTTTTGAAATGGCTTGTTGAGTCACTCCCAAAGATCGTGCCAATTCTTCTTGATTTTGACACGAGTCTTGATCAAGTAATGCCTCCAATTCTGCATCTTCGAAAACCTTCTCTCTTCCACCGCTATGCCGGTCTTCGACGTCAAAATCACCGTTCTTGAAGCGTTGAAACCACTTAAGACACGTTCTTTCACTAATAGCAGCCTCACCATAAGTATTTGAGAGCATTCGATGAGCCTTAACCACAGATTTCTTCATATTGAAGCAGAAAATTAAAATCTTCCGCAAATGAAGAGAATTTGGGTCGTAAACTGACATTTTCAATCGAGAATAACCTTATGATGCAGACACAAATCGACTAATATTTCTATGGGGTTTTATTGACAGATGCCCAAGTTTATTGTATGACGTCTATGATCTATTTATTTCGACCATCACTTACCGCTAAAGCCATCTATAGGAAAACGGCAGAAACAAAGTTGTACACCTAATACTTAATTTTCAATCAAATATTACATTTTCAAGTTTGAGTTTCTCCTTATTTTTAGAATATATATGACATTTTTTAATAATTTAAAAATTAATTTTTTTTTAACTTTTTCTCTTATTTTTTATTTTGTAGAAAAACAAAAATGATCTCAATAAGTTATGTCAAAATGAAAATAATAAGACTGCTGATTCTGTCCTTGCAGCACTAAAATCAGTAAGTATATTGCGACATTTTGTTTCATATAAAAAATATATTTTTAGCTGTAAATTTATTATCGTCAGAAAGATTTATATAAAATATTTTCTCGGGATTAAAATTCTGTCACGTATCCCTTTATATATATTTTCAAATATTTATATCTCTTTTAACTTCAGAATGACAAGAAGATAATATGTAACAGTATTATTGGGAATAAGATTACCACTTCTCTTTCACCTAAACCAGTAAGGATAGTTTAACAAGTCTAAAACATTATTTTAATTTATGTATAGAAGTTTGCCTATCTTTTAACATTCAATTAATATAGACTACTTCAGATTTATCATTATCAGAAGATGTTCCAAAACCAAAAAATATCGTAGAAAATATTTCATCGAGAAAAAGGAATCGAGAGAACAATGAGTCTAAGACGATACTAGGTGAGGTAAGTTAGGCCATTTTTAGCTCATGTTATTCAAGTTTGCTTCTATATTATATGTTTTATGTACATTTATTTGGTCTATCTTTTCTAAAATCTTTGTTTTTCCTTTCAGCAACTTTGACTTTTTTTGTCAAAATCAGCTTCAGATAAATGTATATTACAACGAGCAAAACAAAGCCCTTGTTTGAGACAGGATAAAGACAGGAACAAATTAACAGAAATTATTATTGAAGACGAATGGAGCAGATGTGATAAGTAAATATATTTTTCATAGATTTCACAACTTTGAATTGGTTCTTCTAAATTCATTATTTCTTCAGTTATTTGAAATTGTTTTTTTTTCAAAATGTTATATCTTTATTCGTAGGATTTCAAGTACAAGTTTCGCTGAACTTGTACATGCAATACAAAAAAAATTTCCTGAAGAAGACAGTGTAAGTTTAAATTTTTAGCAGACTTTTCTTATGGAATATATGATAAGCTTTGTTGTATATATGGATTTTGCATTAATACTGATTTTTTCTTGACAGGAATTATATTTCATTCTATACAGAAACTATGATGGAAAAAAATTTTTAGCCAAAGGAAAATTAGTAACAAAGTACTATTCGAAAAGAATTAAAAGCACTTGATGTCATTAGACAAAACTAAGAACAATCTGATTCTGAAGATGATTTAGGGGGTTAGTTGTGTCGCCTTTATATCTGCATTTCTTTTTTTAATGTAAATAGTCACACAGAATGAACGTAGGTGGTCGGTTCTGACTATCTATGTTGCTTATACATTTGTAATTTATTGAACAATTCTCTTTTCTTTCAATCTATTTTTTAATTTATTTTATGATTCTTTTTTGGTAGTGAATGATAGTTTACAGGCCAAGCTTAATTTCTTTCAAGAAAATATAAAGGCCTACAATAGTAGAGTATTGGAGTGAGACTTCTAAACATAGAGTTACAGAATTACATGTCAAATCTCGAGATGTAAAGAGAAATAAAGGAAGTGGTAAAGGAAAAACCAGTACTAAAGACCAGTTAAAAAACAGTACAATTCTAAAAACTACACAGGCAGGACAGGAAGAACAAGATTTGGAAAATGTTTCAACTTACATGAACAAATATCTAGCTCTCAGAGAAAAATTTGGATACACTTTGGTTGTTGTTAAGGTACTTTATTCCTTGCGGAGTACATTGTGGACTTCCGTTCCGCTTACAAAAAATTTTTTACATCTTATTCCTCGCATCCTTTATACCGCTTGAAGAGAGAGAGGGGAAGATTACGCACCTCCACCCAACCATCTATCCATCCATCCATCCACATTCATCCCTTGGACTTCCGTTTCCCCCGCATTTTCCTTCCTTTCTTCCATACTCTCATTCATTCCCAGTCACCCTCCTCCCTCCCTCATTTCCTCCAATCTCCTCATCCAAATCTCTCCTTCACCCTCCCCTCCTAAGACCTCATCTACCGTCTTCTGCCACCCTTTCTCTATCCCCCAGTCTGTGCACTCCTCGGATACACTTTGGTTAATATCATAAATATTATGTATCATAAATATCATGTAGTATTTCAGATTTTATTTTATTATACGTTATTGCTTCTACATACACATTTATTTATTGTATTTTAGTTTCAAATAGATTTTGATTTGCTTTATCCACAAACTTAAAGCTTATAGTTCTTTTAATAATTTTTGTCATCGTATTGTACAAGCTCTCAACAAGGAAGAAAATAAATGTGACGCTCTGAAAGATAATTTGCTACTTTTATCGGAAGATGAGATTTCAGAAGGTAATATTGAAGAAATATTTGTAATTTCAAGAAAGAACATACATTGTAAAAATTAAAATTGGCTGTTATGCTATCAGCAATAAAATTTTTTTTATTTTAACAGAAACCAAGAATTTAGTGGTATTATTGTCATTGTGCTACTTAGATATGTTGTAACTGTTGTCCGCAAACCTGGCAGTAACAAGATATGGAGAAATTTAGGAAGGAGTAATTTCACATATTGAAGTAAGTATCTTATAAGGGAAGTATATATAGCATAGTCACTTATGTTTTCTGCGTTATCTGAAGATATTTCGGTACCTATTGCTTTTATTTCTATTTGTTTTTATCTTATTTCTGTGGTTCTGATTTTATTTCTATTTGGTCTTGTAGAGTATTGGGAAACTTTTACCGTTTGTGCAAGGGAGACAAACAAAATTGACCAATTGGGGCTTTACTGTGCAGCCATATGTTGTCGTCTGTGGATCATCTGTAGAAGATATAGATGCGTGTTACGTAATTGTGGATATAGAGACCAAATTTGTTGCTCAGTCTCCACTAAGAACTTTGGATCTATGTTTCAAAATTATTCATGGAGCTCACCTGGAATATTCTGCAGAGAGTTATCGTTTGTGGAGGTTCATTCAGAAAGAACTGTATGAGTTAACAATTGCATTTAATGAGTGGAAATCTGATGCTCAGCTTCCAAAAATATTTCAGAAGTTCTCTCGTAAATAGGATATGTGACTGTTTTAGTATAGATTTTGAAGTGTTCCATTTGTCATCTCATTTAAAAATGCAAATATTTTTAAGTTTTGTTTTTGTTTGTACTAATATTATTCTGATTACTGTGTGATAGTATTGTAGTTTTAAGAAAGAAGATTGCAAGTTTACTTCTATTCGAACTTCGCATTGCTCTCAATGACTTTTGTGATTCTAAAAATTCTAAAAATTATTTTATTTTATATATGTGCTGTTGTGATGTAATACGTTACATCTGAAAAATCTATTATTATAAATTATTGAATTTTATAATCAATCAAAATGCTGTCATGTTTTATATGTACAGTAGAATTAATTCAGCATTAATCAGTTACACAGCATTATTCAGTTACATAGGCATTTCAGACTTATTCATAAACTTAAAAATAATCGTAATATTTTCAAATGTGCTCAACTTGGATGTTACAAACAATATTCTAATTGGACTACCTTTAGACGCCATTTAAATAAGTTCCATACTTCCCCTTCTCAAGATGCTCGCGATTCTGTGCCTTTTGAAGTTACACTACCTCTCCCTTCATAAAATAATGAAAGTATTGTTCGTAAGATAGCTTTTGATGATTCTATTGTTTTGTCTAATGACAGTTCACATTTTAGTAGCGAGCTTCATGTTGATGAAGATAATTGCCTCTATCTATGCGTGATTCACATGATAAATTCCTAATCAGTCAAACCTTCTTCAAAAGTGTAATCAGAACTTATGCTTCCACGCTAATAGGTAGACTTTATAGTAAACCTGGTCCTCGCAAAATGGTTCAAGATTATGTAGAGGACACCACAGATTTTTTATCCATTAGTGTGTCACAACTATCTGCTGATATTACAGCTATACTTCATGATCAAAATATTGACTCAAACATTGTTTGATGATATTTGTATTTGTAAGATCAGTATATTAAAAAATCCATTCCAAGGTTTACATACAGAGTATTTAAGACTACAGTTTTTAAAAAAATTTGGATTTTATATTACACCTGAGAACTATATAATTGCTCCTGATATGTTTACCAAAAAAGTGAATGGCAAAGTACTTATTGAGGTTAACAATGTTAAAGGACAGTTTATTTCTTTTCGAGAAAAGTTTTGAAAGTATTTTTAGAATTACCAAATGTGTTTGATGTAATCATGAATGTTCTACAGAAACCTTCAAATGACAGTTTATGTGTTGACTATATCTATGGATCTCATTGGCAGAAAAAAAAGGTTTTATTTGGTGAAAAACTTGTGATTCCTCTGTTTATATTTTACGATGATTTTGAAATTGATAAAGAAATTGGTCCTCATAGTGCTCAACTTGGTGCTGTCTATGTGAAAATTGCATGTTTTCCTTCGGAATTTCAGAGCTCTTTAGATATATTTTTAGCTTTGCTTTTTAACACAGTTAATCTTATTCATTATGGAAATAAACAAACATTCAGAATTTTAATTAAAGAGTTAAACTTCTTGCTCAATAATGGTATTGAAATTACTGTTAATAGTATTATGCACACAGTTTATTTTGCTCTAGCTCTTCTAATTGCTGACAATTTAGCTCTCCATTCAATGCTTGGTTTTATAGAAGGCTTTAATGTTAATTTTCTATGTGTTTTCTTCGTATCTGTTATGTTCATAAATCTGTAATTCATATCCAAACAGAGGAGGATTCAAGTTTACTCAGGGAAAAAGAACAGCATATTATAGACTGTACAATTGGTGATGTATCACTAACTGGAGTCAGTGGGGAATCCGTGTTAAGTGGTGTTCAGACTTTTGAGGTAACTGATAATCCAAGTGTTGTCATCATGCATGATGTTTTCGAGGGAGTTTGTATATATGACGTAGGCAACATTTTATATCATTTCATTTACGTAAAAAGTTATTTTATTGTCGAAATACTTAACTTTCGGCTTATTATATTTTATTATGATAAAACTATAACTAATAAACCCTGTGAATTTAAAGATAAAGCTCTTTGTAATAAATTGATGAAAATGACTGCCAGTGAAATGCATACTTTTGTTCGTATCTTTGCTTTACTTATAGGTGATCTTGTTCCTGATAATGATTCTGTATGGAAATTTTATTTAATTCTGCGTGATATTATTGATATTGTTTTGTGTAGGCAAATACAGAATGAGATCATTAAGACATTGAAAGATAGAATCACGGAACATCATCGCTTATATATTAATCTTTTCCATGATATATTGAAACCTAAATATCATCATATGATTCATTATCCATCAATTCAGTCTCAATGTAGTGCTCTTGTTAATTTGGCATATGATCAGTTTGAAGCTAATCATCAGCCAGCTGTTCAAAATGCTAAAACTACTCGTTCCAGAAATAATATTGCATATACTTTTGCTGTTAAACAACAACTTTGTTCTGCCTTCCGATTTATGACTCAGAAAGGTCTTAATACTGAATTAGAAGTAAGGCCTGAGGAGAAATAACATTGTTATAGCACATTATGTCTTCCAGAAAACTTTAATAATGGCTTTATGCAACATGCTTTTATCAATTTTAAAGAAACATTAGTAGGTATTATATAGGGGTTCTAACCCATGGTCCTCCGAGGGGGGGGG
>NW_022639873.1:922-1221 GCF_010583005.1 Odontomachus brunneus | reverse complement strand
GCAGAAAAATGTGAAACAAGATACCATCATGAAGATCATGGAGATATGCATATTTTGCACGTTTTGAAACATATAAAATCATGAGTATTACATCAGCGCATAGTTCAGTCGAGATCCAAGCAGCAACAGATACGGGACACGTGCAACAAATTGAAAGGCTAAAATGGAGAAAGATTGGAGATGGCCAAAATCAAGAAAGATATCGATGGTGCAGTTTTTGCGTGACAGAGAACTCTGTTTGCGGGGAATAAACAAACGCGGACTGAAAGAAAATATTGAAATTATCAGGTTGTACTCCT
>NW_022639873.1:0-912 GCF_010583005.1 Odontomachus brunneus | reverse complement strand
GAAACGGTAAAGAAATGGTAAAGAAACGGTAAATAACGGGAGTGAAACAGTAAAGAACAGTAAAGAAACGATAAAGAATAGTAAAGAAACGGTAATGAAACGGTAAAGAAATGGTAAAGAAACGGTAAATAACGGGAGTGAAACAGTAAAGAACAGTAAAGAAACGATAAAGAATAGTAAAGAAACGGTAATGAAACGGTAAAGAAATGGTAAAGAAACGGTAAATAACGGGAGTGAAACAGTAAAGAACAGTAAAGAAACGATAAAGAATAGTAAAGAAACGGTAATGAAACGGTAAAGAAATGGTAAAGAAACGGTAAATAACGGGAGTGAAACAGTAAAGAACAGTAAAGAAACGATAAAGAATGGTAAAGAAACGGTAATGAAACGGTAAAGAAACGGTAAAGAAACGGTAAATAACGGGAGTGAAACAGTAAAGAACGGTAAAGAACGGTAATGAAACGGTAACGTAAACGGTAAAAACGATAAAAAAAAAACGGTAATGAAACAGTAAAGAAATGGTAAAGAAACGGTAAAGAACGTTAAAAAACGGTAATGAAACGGTAATGAAACGGTAATGTGCTGATACATCAATGTGAGGATGCGGTTGACTGCATGTGACACATATGATGTTACTATTACGTTAGGCTGATTTTGCACATTTGCCACCCTTTCCTAACGAGACATATTTGTTACAAAGAGATAGTGATGGACTATATAAAAGTCACCCAGGAGTCACCAGCAAATAGTCCAAGTCCACGTCGACGAGAGAAAGAGAAAAAGATACAAGAAAAATGTTATACAATACGAAATTTCATAGACCCTTATATGAGGAGGAAGAGGAGATTTAATTACGACAAAGTCCCCCACGTAAGTTTTTAATAGATTGTATAATTCTGATTCTTTATATTT
>NW_022639872.1:57327-57490 GCF_010583005.1 Odontomachus brunneus | reverse complement strand
TGGAGATTATCGTAGGAGAATCCGTCGCGGCGTTTGATTTTCTCCGCTTTTGGTAGATCGGTGTATAGGCGACAAGTAAGCGTTTGGCTCTGCGCTTTGGTTTCTTCTCATCGATCGATAACGCATCATTTCCCAGTATGGTGGATGCGTCAGGTTTCACATG
>NW_022639872.1:54899-55140 GCF_010583005.1 Odontomachus brunneus | reverse complement strand
TGCGATCAGTGTCCAGTAATCGTTTTGGTCTCTGACGAATATGTCGCTGACATTTACACTCACCAGCAAGAGTAGCACTCTCGCAGGAAGCTACTTTCCAGCCATAGATCTGAGCGATGACAATTACGAACTCGGTTTAGCAGGCTTTGAAACCTATAACACGATACCGAATGTAAATGCGTCGAATAATAAATTTTACTTTGATGAGGACGACAAGGAAATTATAATCCCTGAGGGATCG
>NW_022639872.1:54573-54715 GCF_010583005.1 Odontomachus brunneus | reverse complement strand
CCGGTACCTGAAACGTGCAATGTTGGAAACCATCAAACCGATCACTACCAATGATGATGATGATCTCATAGTTATTCGCGCCAATGAGAATACAATTAAATGCGAGATCAAGTGTGTTCACCGGATCAACTTTAACAAACCA
>NW_022639872.1:52790-53030 GCF_010583005.1 Odontomachus brunneus | reverse complement strand
TTTATGTGAAATTATTTGTGCTTTCTTACCATTATCCTCCTCAGCATTTTCATCCTCCTCCCCTATCTCCTCCTCCTCTTCACTGCTAACATCGATTACTTCTATATGTTCTGAAATCAAATTTAAAGATTAATTTTAATTGATTTATATACAGAAAATTAAAAATTTTTATGTGAAATTATTTGTGCTTTCTTACCATTATCCTCCTCCGCATTTTCATCCTCCTCCCCCACCTCCTCC
>NW_022639872.1:49772-52748 GCF_010583005.1 Odontomachus brunneus | reverse complement strand
ATATCTAAAATTGGATTAATTATTATTTAAAAATTTGAAAACCTGGATTATTATACAATCTATTAAAAAACTTACGTGGAGGGCTTTGTTGTAAAAAAACCTCCTCCTCCTCTCCATATACGGGTCTACGAAATTTCGTATTGTACAATATTTTCATTTTATTTTTCTCCCTTGTTGATGTGGACTTGGACAGTTTGCTAGCGACTTCTGGGTGTCTTTTATATGGTCCATCGCTATCTCTTTGTAACAAATATGTCTCGTTAGGAGAGGGTGGCAAATGTGCAAAATCAGCCTAACGTAATAGTAACATCATATGTGTCACATACAGTCAACCGCATCCTCACATTGATGTATCAGCACGTTACCGTTTCTTTGTCGCTCGTACCAATCCTCTAAGTTGGAGGTGGAAAAGAGTTCAGAAATTGGTAGTACAACCTGATAATTTCAACATTTTCCTTCAGTCCGCGTTTGTTTATTCCCCGCAAACAGAGTTCTCTGTCACGCAAAAACTGCACCATCGATATCTTTCTTGATTTTGGCCATCTCCAATCTATCTCCATTTTAGCCGTTCAATTTGTTGCACGTGTCCCGTTTCTGTTGCTGCTTAGATCTCGACTGAACTATGCGCTGATGTAATACTCATGATTTTATATGTTTCAAAACGTGCAAAATATGCATATCTCCATGATCTTCATGATGGTATCTTGTTTCACATTTTTCTGCGCATCTTGCTGTCAACCATAAATCGATGCGACAGCACTAAAATGCTATATTGTGATGCATAAGAGAGAGAGATCTTACATTCATTAGTAATAAGAATATCATGTGCCACATTCTAGTTCTTGCGCATCTAATTGTCGAATGCATAACACGCAAAATCTTGTCGCGGGGGCACAGTGTACGTGCTCATTAGTAATAAGAATATCATGTGCCACATTTTCTGCGCATCTAATTGTCGAATGCATATGTTTGCAGAATATGAGAGTTTGCAGCTGTGACTAAAAAATCGCGCTGCGAAATGCGCTGGCGGCGTGGGCCGGCGCGGGGCGGCGCGGGTGGCGCGGAAACCGCTGCAAAAACCGCCGCAAAAAACCGTCGCAAAATCCGCCGCATCTAATTGTCGAATGCATACGTTTGCAGAATATTAGAGTTTGCAGCTGTGACTAAAAAATCACGCTGCGAAATGCGCGAGCGGCGCGGGTGGCGCGGGGCGGCGCGGGCGCCGCGAAAACGCCGCAAAAAACCGCCGCAAAATCCGCCGCAAAAAAAACGCCGCAAAATCCGTCGCGGAAACCGCCGCGAAAACCGCCGCAGATCGGTAAAATAATCTATCGAAAGCAGATAGAAAAAATTATATCGGTAATTACCGATCATCGATATTATGTAAAGATGACAGTAAAAATTATGTAAAAAATATATATGTTGGTAAAAAATTAAATGTTGGTATATAATATCGGTAATAAATTAACGATCGTTGGTATTATCGTTAATTATATGTTGGTAAAAATTATATGTTGGTAAAAAATTAAATGTTATATAATATCGGTAAAAATTGCCGACCATTGGTAACATCGGTATGCCCCCCCCCAATTACCGACCGATGATAACCCCCGCGGTGACGTCATACCCCCCCCGCGATGACGTCATACCCCCCCGTGACGTCATACCCCCCTCGCCCGCGGTACCCCCCCTCACCATCCCCTCGGAGGACCATGGGTTAGGACCCCTATATAATACCTACTATTGAGAATCAAGTTTGTTTTACACGAATCGGTCTGTTAAAAGCGTGGCGGGTTATCTCGAGCTCACATCCCACTGGGGATATCGCAGCTCGCAATCGGAATCCGTTAGATTCCGTATCCTGGATCGCGTCTTCGCGAGCTCTCGCTCTATTAGTGTCGCGGCGCGTTCCAGTCTCTTGTGACTCGCCAGCTGACCAACGGCTGATTTGCATCGCTCACGATCGGGCAGACCCGAGTGGATTTTGGACCGAGTCTTTCACTTAAAGCGAAAATCGTCGTCAAATGCGCTTTCCGAACGCTCGCGCGCCGTTCGGTCTCGAACTTTGATTAATTGTAAAGTGTAAATCGTCCTGTGGAGTAAGCCGTCGGTCTCAGGCGCGCGCGTCAACGAGCTCAGGGCCACGCGGTCAAGATTTCCGTCGTCGCGGCAAGATCTCCGTCGATTGAGTATCGAATCGATACTCCTCAAGATTTCCGCCGCGCAACCTAAAGCCCTCGGCATCTAAAGCTCGGTGAAGATTTCCGACTTTCGCCTAATATGAGACCTGACGAGCAGTGAACCGACAGCTTGACAAATTAATAAAACAAAAAAAACTTGAGTTACTCATACGACTGTGATCTCCCTACAACCTCGTGGCTACTCATCTCCTCCGCACTACTCTTCTGCCTTGCGCTAGGCAACATCGGCGCTTCACGTCGGTCCTCGGCTGACATCAGTCGAATCCGAAACAATATGTGATATCCGAAAAAAATTACTTTAAAAAAAAAAGTAAAAAAAAGAAGCCAAGTGCACGCGCTTTGTCGTATTGTTTTAAAATTTACAAAAAAATCTTTACACAAAAAATTACAACAAAATCTGATTAAAAATTTAAACAACATAAGAAAACTAAAAGCAGCTAAAACATATTTTAAAAATTATTATTTAAACAATCTTTTTGCCCGATCAATTGTACATTCGAAAATACTTTACTGAAAAATACAATAAAAAAAAACATTTTAAAATAAAAAGTTGTTACTCAGAAAATTTGTCATTACAAAAAATATTAAAGAAGCAACTGAACAAAAATTGTATAACAGTTGGCTATTTACAAAAAAAAATATAAAATATAAAAATTGTGACTTAAAAAAAACTGTTATGCAAAGAATCTTCACAAAAAAAATATAACAAACAAATCCTGTTAAAAGATATTTTACAAGTCTGTACAAAAATATTAATTTTGAGCTATAGCTATTA
>NW_022639872.1:44490-49762 GCF_010583005.1 Odontomachus brunneus | reverse complement strand
CTGTCTTATTTTAAGGACGCCTAGGAGTTAATAACAATTAAGGACGCCCAGGAGTTAATGACAATCAAATAATTTAATTAATTTATTATTGTTTTATTTAACCCAAACATGCAAACATGCTTTTTGTGTAAAGCTACATATACTCAGTAGTTAATGATAATCAAATGAAAATTAATTAAATATGAATATTTTTAATTTACTTGCAATTCAAAGTATACTAAATTAATTTACTTCCAACTCAAAGTATGCTAAATTATTTTCGTAATATTATACTTAATACTTAAAAAGAAGGCACGCCAAGTGCTTTTTGTATAAGTCTATAATTTTTTTATCAAAATTATTCTATTTATAGTTATTTATTTTTTAATATTTAATATATACATATTTTTATATTTTTTCATATTTAATATTGAAATATTTATGTTAATAATATATAAAATTTATTTTTCATATACAATATTAAAATTTTATGTTAATGTTTTATATGTTAATGATCTGTGTAATATATAACAAATAACTGTAAGGATTTATTTATTATTGTTGCCGTTGCGGGAAATGGAATTATAGTTAGAGGATAAGGCAAGCGGGGAAGCGGCGCTATGAAAGCCGAGGCCACCGGGCCGTTTAAATAAGGACTGCGTAGCGAGCTCGAGGCAGAGAGAGAGAGAAAGTAGGGAAGAGCGTATGGTTCGATCACAGTTAGATAAGTTTTTGGTCGAAAACAAGGAGCTGGCGGTACAGGTCAGGAGCTTTATAACCGATAGGAGTTATAATTAATAAGCGTATATATTGAGTTATATTTAATAAACGTATTTGTGTTGGCTGTAAAATTCATTGAGTTGCCAGGCTAACCCTCCTTCCGTGATAGATACATCTTCCTCTGTCACTTTAGAACATATATAGTTTAAAAGGACCTTACAGCTCTATCGGTTTTTCAGAAGTGGGATTAGTGACCTCTGAGCCTGTTTCGGCCTTTAATTGTTCGTTATAAAAAAAAACGCGGAATTGCCTTTGCTCTGCTGCAAAAGTGGTGACGTGGCGTGGGCAGAGGTTACGGATCGGGCCAGCAACAAAGAGTGGATTGATAAACAGTAAAGGTCAAAGAGACGGAGTTTGAAAAGAGCAGTTGGGACATGGATCGTCAACGGCTAGAGTCGTTGTCTGGGCACCAGTTGCAAAAAGAGGCGAGGATTTTAAATTTAGACACTACTGGCACGAGGGATAATTTGCTGGAACGCATCTTAGACGATTTGGAGCGTCAGGACGGATCTTATGTATGGTCAGCTCCACAGTTGGCACAGGGAGACGTGCGGGACGCGGCACGGGGCAAACCGGAGAGGGAGCGGAGTTCTGGATTCGAAGAGCAGAGGCGTTTCAACGACGTACTGGTGGCAAGAATGGACCAACAAAACGAGCTAACGCAGCATCTGATTAGAACTCAAGAGGCGATTTTGCAGCAGCTGGCAAGAGTTTCCCAGCCAGCGGCGCGGGATACAGTGGAGGTGTCTACGGGTCAGAGGATTGCAGCGCACGAAAGGTCGCCGGACGGGGCATCCCACGCGAGCGCTTTGGCAGGGGGTAATGCAGTGCACCTTCTAGCGTCGCAGATTCCAAGCTTCGGAGGGGCGGAAAAGAAGAATGTACAACGGTGGCTGAGCCGGGTGGCATACGTGGCGCAGATCTATCAGGTATCCGACGAGATTCTTCTGCTAGCGGCCACTAGCAAATTGTCAGGCGAAGCGGCCAAATGGTACGCTCGTCAGCCGAACGAGATCCTCTCGTCCTGGTCAGCGATTGCCCGGGGTCTTAGGGGTTTTTTTGGTCACCATGTTCCGTTTTTGGTGACCATGCAGAAAATCAACGATCGGAAATGGAACGCAACGCGGTAAAAATTTATAGAGTACGCAAATAATAAGTGTCACGTCCGCCGCGACTACGCTATCCCGCTAATTTTATTTTCTTTAAACCATACGAACGCCGACGCGAGCGCCACCTCGTTAGGTGGATGGTAAGTCACTGCGGGCCCTAAGCCCGCCGACGCAAGCGCCACCTCGTTAGGTGGAAGGTAAGTCACTACGGGCCTTAAGCCTACCGATGCGAGCACCACCTCGTTAGGTGGATGATAAGCCACTGCGGGCCTTAAGCCCGCCGACGCGAGCGCCATCTCGTTAGGTGGAACATAAACCATTTCTGCTGCCTCTCTAAACCCTCCACCAAAGGAAGCCATTCCCGCTCCCCGAGACCAGGTAGCTTTCCCGAACTCTCGAGATCCTTCCAGACCCTTCCCGAACAACCGAGAAACTTCCAGAATCTTCTAGAGGCCTCTCGATCCTTCCGCTAAGGAAGACCCTCCCCACTCCCTGAGGTCAGGTAACTTTCCCGAACCCTGGGATCCTCCCACACTTTTCCAGAATCCTCGAGAACCTTCGAGACCCTTCCGGAAACGTCCAGATGTTTTCTTAACCCTTCCGGAGGAAACCCCTTCCTCGGATCCAAAGGGTTTATAAGGCGTTGCGCAAAACGCGTTCAGTCAGTCTTAATCCGGGAGTCCTACAAGTCGATTGTGCTACCGACTACGCGACGTGAACAGTGCACTCATCCCTATTCTTAGGATCCATACGTTAGTGCAAATCCTTCCAACTCCCACACTCTAAAACACTCCCACACTCCCACACTCTAAAACACCTCTACCATTTCTAGTTAACTTACATTTAACCTTAGAATACTCTCGCATACTACATCTAGATTTAACGTTATAATATAAGAGTTCGTGTTTAACCAACGTAAATGTACTATTACTATTATTATTACTATTACTACTTTAATGTTGCAAGTAAATTCGTATTGTAACAAGAACCTTCAATCTATATCAGTAATCTAACGATATATATAACAATCAAGTAGAAATATAACTTTGTTAATTTAATATTTCATTCTGAGATATCCTTATTCTCGAAACTTCCCTAAATCCACGCATCCGAAACTGTGCAACTAGTGAAGCCAGTGATGCAATTCTGATCTGCGAGCGGACCCTCCGACATTCCGGGTTTAGTCCTTCCGGCCTCAGGTAACGAAACGCAAGGCAGGCACGGAGCCGTCCCTTGTGCTCGCCGTCTGTGCATCGTTCTCTGCGCCGTTGTACTGTAATTTACCGAGTAGCGACTAGAGCCGTATTTGTGCTCCCTACCGAATTACAGTTTCTGCCTTGCAACCCACTGAGCGGCGACAAGAGCCGTCATTGCGTTCCCCGTTCAGAGTTACAAGTGCGGAATCGCGTACGCGGCTGATATGATTAATTACCAAAATTGCATCTATGGCTAGGACACGCCGTGCCGGACGCAAGGTCCAGTTGCGACGCTTATATAATCGGCTATACGCGCCCGTACGCGCAAGTGATAACGCCTTAATTGGAATAGAATCCTTGTCATACTCCATTCCCCAACAGCCTTATCGTCTCACAAAAGTGGAGATACAATATCCGAACTTACCTCCACTCAATATTCCGGAGAGTGATCCGCGAAGGAAACGATACATGCAAATCCAGGCAGAGCTACTGCAGGCGCACTACGGAAGCACCACACCCGACCACTGGGACCAGACACCTGAAGTAATCACTCTGGAGTAACGGCACTCCAGCTGCCTCTGCTTAGCCAGGTGTACGCAACGTCGGTAAGTCCAATCATGTTACCATTCTCATATCTGCGCGCCGCCGGTAATACGAAGTCGGTAATACGAAGTCGGTAATGCAAAGTCGGTATTGCGAAGTCGGTAATACGAGTAATACGAAGTCGGTAATACGAAGTCGGTAATACGAAGTCGGTAATACGAAGTCGGTAACTCGAAGAAGTTAACTCGAAGTCGGTAACTCGAAGTCGGTAGTTCAAAGTCGGTAATAGAACCAGATAGCCAAATAAAATACCATCGGGACCCTTAGATCGCGTATTTCCCGTAGAGCCACACGGTTCAGCGACCCGAAAACCAAGCGATCGTGCCCCCGCTCCAGGGCCCGAGCACTGTTGCACGGCCACAGCCGCGGCCGAGCGGGGACGTAACATCTACAGTCACCTGGATCTATAAGTTCCTCTGTGACATCCCGCTGTTTACCTGAGATGCTCCTATTGGTCTAGCCCGGTGTTATTTACCAGGCCACATAATTTGTTGATCCTCATTTCTTTTAGATCCTTGGGTTCTGAGAACATTTGCCCCTAGGATCTGTATCTTCTTATTTCTAATAGGGGGCAACGACACAGGATGTGGATGCTGTCCTCCTCTTCTTCCCCGCATAGCCGGCAATTTTTTTGCTCAGCCATTTTCAGGTTGTATAGATGTGCTCTTAAGGCCATATGTCCCGTAAGGAGGTTAATTGCGAGCCTCAATTTCTTTTTGTTCATCGTCAGTAGTTCACGGGCCCTACTTTTCGATGGTTTTTCCATCAGGAGTTTAGCCCGCCGGCAGCCTTGTCCTCGTTTCCACGAGTCCAGATGCTCCTTTTCTAGGCTCTTCTTGATATATTCTTTACCAACGGCGAAGGGAATGCCCATCTCCTGCTCAACCGGGTCCTCCAGGGTACCCAGTTTTGCAAGGCCATCCGCTACTTCATTGCCATGTAGTCCCCTGTGCCCAGGGATCCATATGATGGTGACTTTGTTAGTTTCTCCCAATTTATTTAATGCCTGCTTGCAGTCCCATACCACTGATGATTCAGTGGTGGTTCCTTCGAGCGCGCCTAACGCTGCTCTGCTATCCGAGCAGATAAGAATGCTCCTATCTTTTACGTCTTGTGCAATTTGGATTTTGACGCATTTCAGTATGGCAAGCACTTCCGCTTAAAATACTGTGGCCCATTCACCCATAGGTATAGTTATCCTTTGATCAAACTTCTGGCAATAGAAGCCCGCTCCAAAGCGACCATTCGCCCCCGACCCGTCTGTGTACCAGATGTCCGTGTTCGGATGTATGGGAAGCCTGATAGTTTTCCACTCGTCCCTTGTTGGTATTTGAACTTTAAAGTTCCTATCCAACTGGTACTTTTTTGGGATCCTATCCTGTCTTAGAGTGAAGGGGCTTTCTTGGAGTAGCTCTAGTCCCATTTGTCTTCCTCCACCCTTCCACTGGCCTTGGCATTTTAGCCTATAGGCCGTGAGTCTGGTTATACAAATGATGATTCTGTCCAGTGGTGGAACGCAGAGTGCTACTTCTAGCGCCTCTGTGGGGGTGGTTCTCATGACCCCCGCTAACGCCCTCAGGTAGTTACCTTGAAGGCTTCTCAACT
>NW_022639872.1:40979-44480 GCF_010583005.1 Odontomachus brunneus | reverse complement strand
TCTGTGTACCAGATGTCCGTGTTCGGATGTATGGGAAGCCTGATAGTTTTCCACTCGTCCCTTGTTGGTATTTGAACTTTAAAGTTCCTATCCAACTGGTACTTTTTTGGGATCCTATCCTGTCTTAGAGTGAAGGGGCTTTCTTGGAGTAGCTCTAGTCCCATTTGTCTTCCTCCACCCTTCCACTGGCCTTGGCATTTTAGCCTATAGGCCGTGAGTCTGGTTATACAAATGATGATTCTGTCCAGTGGTGGAACGCAGAGTGCTACTTCTAGCGCCTCTGTGGGGGTGGTTCTCATGACCCCCGCTAACGCCCTCAGGTAGTTACCTTGAAGGCTTCTCAACTGGTTCCTAGCTCCCACTTTTTCCACTCTGGACTTCCAGACTACGGCTGCATAGGTCAGTCTCGGTACTAGGACTGCCTTGTATAACCATAGGGCTATCTTGGGTTTTAGACCCCATGTTTTGCCCATTGCTCTTCTGCATGCCCAGAAGGCTGCATAGAATTTAGTCCTCTTCATCTCGAGATGTTGTTTCCAGTTGAGTTTGGGGTCTAGATAGACTCCCAAATATTTCATCAAAGGAGCATATTTTATTTCTATGTCCCATAGCCTTAGTGGTTCTATTTGCTCGGGTTTGTATTTTCTAGTGAAGATCATGGCTTCGGTCTTCATTGGATTTACCTTTAGCTCTTTAGCCTGACACCAGTTTTGTACAACCTTAAGGGCCCTGTCTATCAGTTCCTTGAGGGTTGAGAGAAAATTGCCCCTTGCCACTATAGCCACGTCATCTGCGTAACCATATGTGGAGAGCTCCATTTTTTGTAGCTTAACTAGGAGGTCATTGACCACCAGGCTCCACAGCAGCGGCGATAGCACGCCGCCCTGCGGACATCCCTTGGATGGTTCCCCCTCCAGGGTTAAGTCTCCAAAGTTGACCGTTATAACTCTTTCCGTCAACATGCTTTGTGTCCAATCCACAAGCTCTGTAGGAATGTGGTGCCTGATCATCGCCTCCCTGATCATTTTGTATGAGGTGCTGTCAAAAGCTCCCTCTATGTCCAGGAAGACTTCCAGTGCATATCCTTTTGCCTCTAGCTGCATCTCAATTCTGCTCAGAAGATGATGTAAGGCAGTATCTGTTGATCTGCCTTCCCTATAGGCATACTGAGACGCAGCCAGTGGGTCCGATGTTAACGTTCCTTTTTTCAGATGATTATCAACCAGTCTTTCTAAGCTTTTCAGCAGGAAGGATGTAAGGCTAATAGGTCTGAAGTCTTTTGCCAATATATGGCCGTTTCTGCCCGGCTTTGGTATGAAAATAACTCTCGTACCTCTCCAGGCTTGTGGTACATGTCTTAATGCTATACTAGCCCTAAACACTTTGGTTAGTGGACCTATCAAGTAGCTAAGTCCCTTTTGTAAGAGTATGGGACTTATTCCATCTGGCCCTGGTGCCTTATAGGGATCGAAGGTCCTTACCGCCCATTCGACCGCCTTCGGGGACACCACTTCAGCCACCAGTGACCATTCCCTAGGTTTATACTCTTCCCTAGTTTCTTGATCATTTAACTTATTTTGTGAGTATGTCGTTTCCTGAAACCCCGGAAAGTGTATCTCCAGGAGGTGTTTCAACGACTCTCTTATAATTTCCGTATAATTACCATCGGGCCGCTTTAGGCATCCTAAAATGGGACGGTTATCTTGGATTTTGAGGATTTTGCTTAGTCTGGATGCCTCTGAGGCATTCTCTATACTGTTGCAGAAATCTCTCCAGCTTTTGCGCTTGGCTTTTATGATTGCCTTGCTGTATTTGCATTGGGAATTTCTAAATATTTCCCAGTGTTGTAAGCCAGATTTCCTGGCTTTGTTGAATTTCTTTCTTACCTCCGACCTAAGCTTCTGTAGCTCTTTGTTCCACCATGGAATCTTGGTCGTGGAGCGTTTCCTGGTCATGGGACAATTGGCCTCAAAGGCACTCCTTATGGAGTTCTCCAGATGCCATGCCGCCGTGTCCAGTTGTTCGTATGTATGGAATCTGGTTGGAGCTTTTGTTAGCATGGCCATTAGATCTTTCCTATAGCCTATCCAATCAGTCCTTCTCGGGTTTCTTACCCATTTTTCTTCCGATATGTGCTGGAGGGTGAATTGTATCCTGTTATGGTCCGATCCTGTAGGTTCTTTTAAGACCCTCCAATCTCCGACCAGTCTGGACACCTCCTCCGTACCTATCGTGATGACAATTACCTCTTCCCTTCTGGAATCCCTGAAGGTGGGTGTTGTGCCTCTATTTAGAATTATCAGTCCTGTGTCTATGACGAAGTTGTGTAGGCTTTCCCCTCTCTGATTGATGTTCGTGCTCCCCCACCCAACATGGTGGGAGTTTGCATCACATCCCAGGAGTAGTTCAAGCCCTTTCTCCTCCGCATAGGCCACTAGTCTCCTGATTTCGTCCTGTGGTGGTGGTTCCATGGAGTCATAGGGCATATAGGCTGATCCTATTAGGACCTCTAAGGTCTCTTGCTCTCCTATATTGATTTTAGTTTGGATCACCACCAGGTCCTCGCAGCTAAGCTGTGGCATAAAAGTTACTGTTATTCCTTTTACTGCAATACAGGCTCTTATCTTTCCACTCGTGCTGGCTTTGTATATGATACCGCACCCGCTCAGGCCATTGTTCAGGAGCCAAGGCTCCTGTATTAGTGCTATGACTGTCTGCATTTTAGCCAGGCTCCTCGCCAAAGTGGTCGAGGCGCATTTGCTATGATGCAAATTGATTTGCGTGACGAGTACTTTGAGGGTGGCCATTTTTAGGCTGTCTCTTCAGTCTCGGTCACTTTATCCTCACCCTCCTTTCGGTCTTTGCCGAGCACTTTTATCGCGGCCCGCCCTAGCCCGCAGAAGGATCTAAAATTGAGGGTCTTTAGGACCTCCATCGATCCGTCGTCAATAAGGCAGGCGAAGTGGGCGCTCTTGGCATCCCTACTCTCGCTACCCTTAGTGACGACCCAATCGGTGGTCGTCAGACCCTCATTTTGTCTCCCCAAAAATCTTAGTGTTTCATCGGAGGTTATATCCGGTTCCCCTACGCGGATGACCACCCGATGCCTCCCAAGGAATTCACCAAGTGGCACCACACGCAGGGCAACGTCTCCAATCTTAATATTTGAAGTCTGGCTTGAGAGCCAGCCTTTGGTTGCCTCATTAATACAGGCGAAAATAATCGCGCCGTCCCTTTCCCACGACCCAGAAAACGTGGGGGCCGTCGCGTCCTCGGAGGGGATGCGCCCCCTAATCGCTCTCCTGATCTGGGCGGTCTCCTCCGACGCGAGCCTTTTCTCAGGATAGCCGTCCGGAATGACGGCCACCTTCATAAGGCCCTTGGTCGCCTGGGCATAGAACCCCTGATCTAAGATTTTGGGTCTTTTGCCCTGGTGACCACCCGTGGGACTGGGAGTACAATGCTCCGGCCTGGCGCGTTTTACTGGGCCGACCGTGACAC
>NW_022639872.1:37656-40969 GCF_010583005.1 Odontomachus brunneus | reverse complement strand
GTCCGGAATGACGGCCATCTTCATGAGGCCCTTGGTCGCCTGGGCATAGGACCCCTGATCTAAGATCTTGGGTCTTTTGCCCTGGTGACCACCCGTGGGACTGGGAATACAATGCTCCGGCCTGGCGCGTTTTACTGCACCGACCGTGACATCCCCCCCCCCTTGTCCTTAGGGATGTTGTCAAGCGCTTTAGGAGGAGTTTGGACCGCCCTCTCCCTCTGCAGCTGTTTTTTATATCGGCGTCTGGCGGCACCGCTATATCTAATGCGGGTTTTGGAGTCCTTCAACGTCCCAGCCCCATCTTTTATTCCAGGAGTGACCTCCTGGAGTGCCTCTTTTAGCGGTGAAAGAGAGATATTGAAATTCATATTTTTACTTGGTTCCATATATGTTCCCACAAGTACCGCGGTTACGCGATATTACCTGGGCAGAGCCGCGATTGACCGGAACTTGGCTACATACTCTCGGAGGTCGCCCGGTATCCGAGAGTTCCGTTCGAGACGCAGCTCCCCCTGCGCCACGCAGTCTTCGGCACGGAGACATCTTGTCTTGGGGGGTCTCGCTTTGTCGGTCGCACCCAGTCTCGCCCCTGATGGGGCGACCCTGGATGAGGCCTTAAGCCCCACCACCACGCCAAGGTGGAGACCCATTCGGGGGGATATTAATCTAAATTAAATATAGAATTAAAATAAACATACCTTTTTTTTCTTTTGTTTTTTAACATTGGTATTTATTTCATCTTCGCTAGTTACGTTTTCAAATTGTCTTATCTCTTTTGATATTAATGAAATATTGGAAATATTCAATTCTGAATCTGTACTATAACCGCTGTTTTCCTCGATCACATTATGCACAGGTTTTTTCGTCTTTAATTCAAAGGAAGATACTGAAACAAATTATCATAGTCTTATTCATTTAAATTTAGACATAAAAAAAGTAAAAAATAAAAAAAGTTCTTATCGTTTTACAAATGGCTATATAGACTTTTAGTTATCAATTAAAGAAAATTGTTGCATGATTGTGTGTAATGATTCACCAATTTTCTTTAATTTGTAACTAAATATCTATGTGATTATTTGCGCAAAATAGTAAATAATTTTTTGTTGTAAATTAATATCAGGAACCACTGCAGATGTCTTAAGATTTTTAAATTTATCTTAAACATACTTTTTCTTTTTTTTTCCCCTTTTTGTATTAATATCCTCTTTTTTGCATATGTTTTTCGATCGTTTCATATTTTTAGATATTGTCGGAATATTACAAGCATTTAAATTTTCATCTGTATTCAATTCCTTTTCGGTTTCAATTATATTGTCGTGTTCATCACTTTCATCGCTTTTTTCTGACGTATCTTCTTCTTGAGCGTATTTAAGTAACTCTGATATTGCCAAATCTCTTGTTACGATAGATTGTCTGTAATGTGATTTATGGATCTTTTCATGGTGACCCATAAAATCTGCTAGATCATTCACTTTATTTTCAGACATATCTAATGTAATGCATATGGTCGCAATATGCTTCCGCAATATTGTACCTCGCAATAATGTTGGCATTTTTGCTCCGCTAATTATTGAGTATTTTCGCATTAAGACACATGCTCTTAAATATTTGTGTCTTCTCTTATCAATTGTATTAATGCCAAATACATAAGGGTTTTCCACGGGAACACCAACTTGTGTACGATAATGAACAATCGTTTTCATACATTGCAATACTTATTCGTGTAATAAAACAGGAACTCTTCTTTCCAATTTCCCTCGTATTGATATTCTGACATATTTAGATAGAGATTTATACACTTCAGGTGCCTCTTCTTTTGAAATTTGCGCAGGATTCTTTAAATCTTCAATCAATGTGCGTTCTAATTCACCAGCGCGCCTTCTATTGAATAACATAGTCGATACCAATGTTGTTTCGGTTAGTATACGCCAGACACTGACAGAAAATCCATTTGTTTGTAATTCTTTTAAAGCCTTTGTACGTTGTCTGTCGCGGATCCGACGGATGAAGTTCCCGTCGGCGAGCGAACGAGCGCGCTGATCTCGCCTAGCGCTAGGCGCGGTGAGGTTGTAGGTGATAGCCGTATGACATATATAGTTCACTCACAATCACTGCTTTATTTAGCGTTACACAAAAAGAAATAGAGTTGAGCGCAAGCGAGGATCGACGGTTACAGCTGTACGACGGAGATCTTCTTGGTGCCGACGGCCGGGTCAGCCGATCACGACGGAGATCTTGCTGAGCGCGTCGGAGGCGCTCCGCGGACGGATATCTTGAGCGCGAGCGACGGAAATCTTCCGCGTCCCAGACACCCGCGTTCGCGTCCGTCGGTCCAGCGCTCTTGCTAGCACAATACACAGAAACAGCGATAAAAAAAACTATAAGATGCTCGATTGCACGTCGGTGGTCAGCGGCCGTAGACGCTGTGGCGACGCTGACCAGGATAAAGAACTATTGAGCGCGGTCGCTTTTACGAGGCGACGGTCGCGAGGAGTGCAACCAGACCGGCGATGAGAGAGCGAGGCGAGAGCCGGCCCGAGAGATTGAGAATAATCTCTGGCGCTCGAAAAGCCTCGCTAGAGAACCGAAAACCGCGAAGCTGCACGCGTACCGATATAACCGAATCGTAGCTGGTGATATCGGATGGCTGGCTTCAAGGTCGAGCGAAACGACGAACGGTCGCGAAGAGCAGAATACCGGCTGTTCCGGCGCTCCGAGAAAACAGCTGATCGAACTGGCCGAGCGCACGCGACGTTCACAACGTTATGAGCGGGATTGCGTCCGATGACGGCGAGGTGAGCTTTTAACGAAAAAGCTCTTGACGACAAAGCGATCGCTTATTGGTTGCGATTGTCAAGCGGCTCGCTCGCTGCGAGAAAAATGCCTTATATGGACCGCTTGGCAACATCGGCGATCTAACGCTAGAGTAGACTCGCGCCTATGTTTTATTTGTTTGGCCGAATGGTTGGCTTGGCAACCGCGACAAGCGAGCGAACTGTAGCGTGAAAAAAGCGGCTTCACGCGGGGGATCGCTCGGTTATCGCTAAGAGACTTGCTCGACCGAATGTTCGAGAACATTCGGCCGACTTTTCGAGACTGCCTTTTGCGATCTCGAACATTGTCCTTTTAAATATGCATTCAATATTTTTATATCGTCCATTGATGGTAAAATAATTTTCTTTTTTCTTTGTCGCTGTCCTTGAGTTTCATGTACTACTTTATTTACACTAACGGCATAATCTTCTTCAAGCAATTTTAAGAAATTTTCTAATATAACCTGATTATTACATTCCTGTGTCTTAATATACATACT
>NW_022639872.1:36243-37018 GCF_010583005.1 Odontomachus brunneus | reverse complement strand
GAAATTGGTATATAATTAATAAAAAATGCAGTAATTAAAAAATAAACATTACCTACAGTTTTATAATTGTTATCACTATTAACAAATATATGTTTGAAATTTACCGTCTTCTGTAATGTTATGATTCGTAACTATTGTATAAGAATTTTTATTTGTTATTGCACTATCTTCAGACAAATACACAGCCTCTATATTTGTATCGGTATTTATATAATAAGTTTCCTCATTACCATTGATGTTATTAACATATTCATTGCACTGTTCGAGATCGCAAAAATTTTTATTTCTTACGAAATCTTAGACCTCCAAATTTATATTTGATGTGATAACACTTAACGCAATACTGATTTCAGCAGCTAGTGAAGAATCTGAGAAGAAAGTTTTCAAAATAATCCATAAAACAATTTTTAGCAGGAATAAAATATACAATTCATAAAAATATTCATTATATAGTTTTACGTTGCTGTTATTGTTAAGAATCCTGATTTTCTCCATGAAAATCTTGATTGATAACGTCAACAGCGAAAAAATATGTACAAAATATGAAATAAAAAAATATATACATACAATAATATTTGCAACTCACTCAACAAATTTGTGAAATAGTTCACACATTCCTTTTATTCGAACAATCAATAAAAAACTAAAATTAACATCACATGCAATGTTTCTTCTTATCTTACTTCTCACGATTTCGTCACGATTATTTATTAATTCTTCAAATATAAGGAAAATGTGTGAAATATTTTATAGTTCTAATCCATCAATTGCAAGT
>NW_022639872.1:33897-35787 GCF_010583005.1 Odontomachus brunneus | reverse complement strand
TTATTATTTTGCAAACGTATCATTGTGTTTCAACATATTTTGCAAGAATTTTGTCTCCAGGAGCCTTAATGAATATAAATATTCAATCTTCTCCTCCAATGCTTACCATCTTCGTTATTGTTGCTACTAGTAACTAACATAGAAGAATGTTTGTTGGTAATCACAGCATCTTCAGGTAATTCAGAACTTATATATGCATTTACATCACAGGTCGTTTGGTTAGTGTCAGCCTTATTAGAATGTTCATTGCACTGTCCAACGTCACAGGAACTTTTACTTGTTATACAATCTTGGACATTAATATTCATATTAGAAATATTATTTGGCGCAGTGGTATTAACAGATAACGATGGATCTGAAAAGTAGGAATATCAAATTGTTTATAAAATATTTCTTAGAAGGGATAAAACAGATTTCATAAAAATAATTGTTTTGTAATTGTACGATCGTTATTGCTCTTGCAGCATTGCCTACAATACGGTCGCAGTTATATTTAAAAATTGTAGCACTACTCTGCGAATTATTTATGTGTTTGTTTTCTTCGGGTTAATTCATAAGAAGTGAAAAGTTTTATTGACAATCCCAGTAAAACTTTCCTTCTTCACGAGTTTACGCGAAAAAAATAGATATATGAATACTACATAGACTGGTTCTACGACTTTAAAACGTAATTGCTACTGTGTTGTAAATAATTCCTAAGATTCGTGGCTCCTCGCCGCAGAACTATTGATTGATGACGTCAAAGACGAGAAAATACATGTTAAAAATTCATGCAATGTTAGAGTAAAAATATATATCCATAAAGTAACATTTACAATCTACTAAGCAAACTTGTAAAATAATCCAAACACTTTTTTTTTCGAACAATTATTAAATAACTATATACTTAATATAGTATGCAATATTTTTTTAATTCACTTTCTCTCATGACCGTCACATCATTTTTACGACTATTTATTGATTGTTAGAGTATAAGGAAAGTTTGAGGAATATTTTACAAGTGTACTCGGTCGATTGCTAGTTTTATTTTGTAAATGCATCATTTTGTTTCAACATATTTTGCAATAATTTTGACTTCAGGAACCATAATGAATATAAATATTCATATCATCCCTTCTAATGCTTACCATCTTTATTATTTTTGCTATTAGTAACTAACGTAGAAGAATCTTTGTCGGTAATCACAGCATCTTCAGGTAATGCGGAACATATATTTGTATATATATTTACATCACAAGTCGTTTGGTTAGTGTCAGCCTTATTAGAATGTTTATTGCACTGGCCAACGTCGCAGGTACTTTTGCTTGATATACAAGCTTGGTCATTAATATTCATATTAAAAATATTATTTGGCGCAGTGGTATTAGCAGATAACAATGGATCTGAAAAGTAGGAATATCAAATTGTTTATAAAATATTTCTTAGAGGGGATAAAACAGATTTCATAAAAATAATTGTTTCGTAATTGTACGATCGTTATTGCTCTTGCAGCATTGCCTACAATACGGTCGCAGTTATATTTTAAAATTGTAGCACTACTCTGCGAATTATTTATGTGTCTGTTTTCTTCGGGTTAATTTATGAGAACTGAAAAGTTTTATTGACAATCTCAGTAAAACTTTTCTTCTTCACGAGTTTACGCGAAAAAAATAGATATATGAATAATTCATAGACTGGTTCTACAACTTTAAAACGTAATTGCTACTGTATTGTAAATAATTCCTAAGATTTGTGGCTCCTCGCCGCAGAACTATTGATTGATGACGTCAAAGGCGAGAAAATACATGTTAAAAATTCTTGCAATGTTAGAATAAAAATATATATCCATTAAATAGCATTTGCAATCTACCAAGCAAACTCGTAAAATAATCCGAACACTTTCTTTTTTTT
>NW_022639872.1:28276-33635 GCF_010583005.1 Odontomachus brunneus | reverse complement strand
TTGTAAATAATTCCTAAGATTCGTGGCTCCTCGCCGCAGAACTATTGATTGATGACGTCAAAGGCGAGAAAATACATGTTAAAAATTCTTGCAATGTTAGAATAAAAATATATATCCATTAAATAGCATTTGCAATCTACCAAGCAAACTCGTAAAATAATCCGAACACTTTCTTTTTTTTTCGAACAATTAATAAATAATTATAAATTTAATATACTATGCAGTTTTTTTTTAATTCACTTTCTCTCATGATTGTTATTTAATTTTTACGGTTATTTATTGATTGTTGGAATATAAGGAAAGTATGTGGAATATTTTACAGGTATACTCGGTTGATTGCTAGTTTTATTTTGTAAATGCATCATTTTGTTTCAACATATTTTGCAATAATTTTGACTCCAGGAGCCTTAATGAATATAAAAATGTTCATATCGTCCCCTTCAATGCTTACCATCTTTATTATTGTTGCTACTAGTAACTAACGTAGAAGAATCATTGTCGGTAATCATAGCATCTTCATGTAATGCAGAACATATATTTGTATATGTATTTACGGGTGGGACCCGATTGACCACGATACGATTGGACACAGATTGTAATGATTGGTTGGACCTAGTAATTCACTGGATAATTCTTTTTATCGGTTGGTTGTGTCCAATCGTGCCGTGGTCAATCGGGATGCTCCCTGTATTTACATCACAGGTCGTTTGGTTAGTGTCAGCCTTATTAGAATGTTTATTGCACTGGCCAACGTTGCAGGAACTTTTGCTTGTCATAAAATCTTCGACATTATATGCAATTAATATGGAATTAGATTTTTAGTGCAACTATATGCTTGTATGTATTTATGTCAATATGTTAAATTACCTGACTTTGATAGCTTTTGCAGTCGTAATAATGGAGCTCCTTTGTTTAAATTTTTCGCAATCCCTTGTAAAATAGCTTCATTTTCTAAAAGTTAAACAGATATATATATTTAATCAAAATTTTAACCACAGTCATTTGTACATTTGTATCATTTGTTTTATTACGTTCTTTTGTTATTAATTTTTTGTACTTTTTTGTATCATATTTACTATTAGTTGCAATAATGCAACGTTTCTTTATATAACCTTTATTTTTCCTTTTTCGGCGTACAACATATCTTTTATTATTACATATTAAGATAAACATTTTGAGTAATATTTAAGTCAAACACTGTTTCACTAGTTTACTACTGGTTTCAGACTTTTTAGATGTGGTAGAATCATGTCCGAACGTGTTCGAACATGTCTGCACTTCGCGGCGGTTACATCGGAACTTATATGGCTCCTGCACACAGAACGCGGTAACGTTTGGCGTTCGACGAAAGTTTGTGCGACAGCCAATCAATGGCCGCGTTCAGCAGAACAAGTGATCAGTAATGGTGTGTCCCGATAGAGCAAAAAAGAGCGGAACGTAACGATATCGGAATCATTCTCATTGTTTTCTTTTACCTATAGGTAAAAGACAACCAATGAGAATGATTCCGCTATCGTTACGTTCCGCTATTTCTTGCTCAATCGGGCATCCTAAGCGCTCAGAGAACTCTTGTATCTGATTTGGCATATTCTTTTAGATCTCAAAATATATTTCAATCAGATGCAAGAGGTCACTAAGCGCTTACTGATCACTTGTTCTGCTGAACGCCCCCATTATGTTGTTTTCCGTAAGAGCTAGAAGATTATTACGGAAACAGCATATTGATTGGCTGTCACGCAAATTTCTGCCGCGCGGCAAGAATTACCGCGTTCTGTGTGCAGGAGCCAATAGAACTGAGGAATAGAAGGTTTGTTTGCGTCGTGTGCCCCAACGTGCCCCTACTCGCTCCAACGCACTCTGATTGGTTCACGTCACCACGCGGACCAATCAGAGAGCGTTGGAGCGATTAGGAGCACGTTGGGACATGCGACGCGAGCAAACCTCTGGTCTGTTCTTTGTAGCTGCACTGCTGAACTGGTGCAATAAGTTAAAGTAAAACAAATATAGGTTTTCTCACTCTAATTTATTGCACTAGTTGAGCAGCGCAGCTACAAAGAACACACCACTCATGTCACTGCAATCTAATGGCTCTTTCACACAGAACGCAGTAATCCTTGTCGCGCGGCAGAATTTCGCGTGACAGCCAATCAATATGCTGGTTTCCGTAATAACTTTATAGCTCTTACGGAAAAGCAACATATTGATTGGCTGTCGCGCAAACATTCGCCGCTTGCCAAGCGTTACCGCGTTCTGTGTGCAGGAGCCATAAGAGTGAAATTACATGCAGAATAAAAGAACTGCGGAATAGAGAATGCGTCATAGAAGCAACCAATCAGCGCATAGCGCCGACCAATCAGCAAAGAGCAGCATAACGCTGATTGCTTGCTTCTATGATGCATTTTCTATTCCGCGGGTCTTTGAGGCTGCCTCTCTGTGCGGTGTAACTTGCGTAAGTGTAAGTGCTGGTCTCAACCTCGCTTTAAGCTTTAAGCCGTAAGCAATTGACCAATCGTAATCGATTATTCTTGAGACGTAAGGAGAATAATTGACCGTGGTTGGTCAGTTGCTTACGACTTAAAGTTTAAAGCGAGGTTGTAGACCAGCACTAAGGCCTAGTACACAATGGAAAAGCACAAGGAATAGGAACAGGGAATAGGAATTCGGATTGGTCAATTATTTCTATTCTCTGTTCCTATTGGCTAATGCTTATTTCTATTCCCTGTGCTTCTGCATTGTGTACTAGACTTAACTTGAGTCGACCAATCACATCTCTTATTTGAATAGCTAATGTTCAAATAAAACGATGTGATTGGTCGGTGCAAGTTACGCTTAAGCCTAGTACACAATGAAAAAGCACAGGGAATAGGAATTCGGATTGGTCAATTAATTCTAGTCTCTGTTCCTATTAGCTAATGATTATTCCTATTTGCTGTGCTTTTGCATTGTGTACTAGGCCTTACGCAAATTATGCCGCATGGGGAGGCACCCTTAGTGCTGATCTACAACCTCGTTTTAAGCTATAAGTTGTAAGCAACTAACCAACCGCAGTCAATTATTCTTCTTACGTCTCAAGAATAATCGATTATGATTGGTCAGTTGCTTATGACTTAAAGCTTAAAGCGAGGTTGTAGATTAGCATTTATTCTGCATATAATTTCACCCATACGCTGCATGGGGAACCAGCCTGAGGTCCATATTCTGTATCCATTTTTATCGATAAAAATGCCTTAAATATGGCTTCTCAGCCAATTAGGTGGCTCCTAAGCCTCTTTTAGAGGTACTTTTATAGATAAAAGAAGGTACACAATATAAACCTAAATGTATAACGCGTTGTCCAATCACATCTCTCATTTCAATAGTTCATATTCAAATAAAACTATAGGTTTGTTCGAGTTATTTGTACTTTTCACACTTTTACACCTAATGCCCATTGCACACTAGTGCACCCCAAACATCACAAAATTTCCAAAATACGTTCTGAAGACGCTTTTAGGACGGAGGAACGTCACCAGAATATTTTTAGGACGTCCTTTGAAGATGTGAGCTGTTTGAAAATAGCTAACATCCAATTAATTTATTCTCATTAAGTGAACTTTTTACACTCTCACACTTAGTGCACATTAATTCTTTAGAGGTTCTAAAAGTGACGTCATGTTCTCCGTTCGTGTTACGAGTGTAAGGGCAATTATGATACACTTTTCACTTTTGCTCGGGACCAAGTGTAAGAAAGCATATCATAATTGCATTGAGAACTGGTCTTATCAATTTGATCTCGGATGGCGTCGCCCAGGTCAGAACAAGGTCAACTTTGCTTTTTTAAATAGAAATATTTATTTTTTTATTGCGGAATTTTATTCTATATAAAAAAACAAACAACTTTTGTTTGAAAAATTTTCTTATACGACCTCTGTTTTCTGAGATATTTACATAAATATCTACAAAATTATTGGTTTCAATAATTTTTTACTCGAATTTTATCAACTTTATCGAAAAATATCAAGAGATAAGAATTATTTATTTTGTTCTCATAGAGCTTTGAAAATTTTTTCCAAAATTTTGTGTTAACTTTTTAGTACTTCAAGAAAATGCAAGAAAATGCAGTACTAAAAAGTTAATAAAAAATTCTCAGAGTTCTATGAGGGCAAAGTAAACAATTTTTATCTCTAGATATTTTTCGGTAAAGTTGATAGAATTTGAGTACAAAATTATTGAAACCAATAATTTTGTAAATATTTACGTAAATATTTTAGAAAATAGAGATCGCATGAAAAAATTTTTCAAACAAAAGTTGTTTGTTTCTTTACGTAGAATAAAATTTTGCAATAAAAATAAATTTTTCTATTTAAAAAAGCAAAGTAGACCTTGTCCTAATCTTGGTGATGCCACCCAAAATCAAATTGATAAAACCAGTAAATAGATCTTTTAAAATCTTATAACTTTTATCTGAAATATTTCTTTCCAAAATGCTTAGTTTCCGAAATATTGAGGCGTTCCGATACTTTTACCGAATTCTATATAGTATAAAACTACGTAATAGCATTTTTGACGACCAGTCGCTAAAACTATCTTTATACTGGTACAGTATATTCACATAGTCGTTAAAACTATTTTTATACTGATACAGTATATTTATATAGTCGTCAAAACAACCATTATAACATAAAATGTATATAATTTATATACACTGTCATTTAAATTGCCCAACTATAAAAGAAGTCGTCAAAACTGCCAGTTTATATTTCTTCCCATATTACTCGAAAAATAAGCCGAATTTCTTAAAATGGTTTGTTGCATATTGCTCTTAGGACATTTACGCATATTTTTACATTAAATTAAAAAAAGTGTTGCCAAAACTGCCACAGGACATATATATATATATGTGTTTACAAAACAAAACCACAAGATCTAAATGAACTTAGAAATCGTATTCTTCAGGCAACTGCTTTAATCCCTAATGATATAATCCAAAGAGCTGTAGCATCATTTTACTACAAAATAGCTTGTTGTCAAACAGTTGATGGTAGACATTTTGAGCAACTGATATCATGAAACGTTCTTGGGCCATCTTGCTTAACTAAAAGCAATTTGATGTTATGATGCCTTTATTGACAAGAAAAACCTATTCTCTCTTTAATTTTCCGGACACAGAACCATCTTGCCTTAATCGGCTGGATGATTTTCCTCTTGCCTTAATCGGCCGCGCGCTAATGCTAAAGAGCGTAACTTTGAAGCCTCTTAACTCGAAAAGTACTTAACGAAAAAATACTTAAGTATAGTGTTTTGGAAAGCTCTCGAGATAAGCTACAAAAATATACAATAAAAAATGGGGGTATCCATTTAAAAACATCATTGTGACCTT
>NW_022639872.1:27671-28019 GCF_010583005.1 Odontomachus brunneus | reverse complement strand
TAAAAAAATTAATGTGACCTTGACCTGACCTTCGCTACGCAACCCAAGGTCAAACTGATGTGATCAGTAAATACATCTTTTTAAACGCCACAACTTTTATCTGAAACATTTTTTTCTAAAATGCTTAGTTTTCGAGATATTTCACCGGTCCGGGACTTTTTGAACACCTTGTATGTATATGTATATACAGGGCAAAAGTATCCGACCGGTGAAATATCTCGAAAAATATAAGTTTTACAAAAAACTGTTTCAGATCTTAAAAACATCTATTGTATGTACTGATTTTAGCAGATTGATCTTGAGTGGCGTTGCAAAGGTCAAAAATCAGTTGTTTTCACGGCTACTCAG
>NW_022639872.1:23021-27661 GCF_010583005.1 Odontomachus brunneus | reverse complement strand
TGGAAAGCTCTCGAGATAAGCTACAAGAATATACAATAAAAAATGGGGGTATCCATTTATAAACATCATTGTGACCTTGACCTGATGTTTATGACGCAACTCAAGGTCAAACTGCTAATATCATAAAATAGATCTTTTTAAGATCTGAAACAGTTTTTTGTAAAACTTATATTTTTCGAGATATTTCACCGGTCCGGGACTTTTTGAACACCTTGTATGTATATGTATATACAGGGCAAAAGTATCCGACCGGTGAAATATCTCGAAAAATATAAGTTTTACAAAAAACTGTTTCAGATCTTAAAAACATCTATTGTATGTACTGATTTTAGCAGATTGATCTTGAGTGGCGTTGCAAAGGTCAAAAATCAGTTGTTTTCACGGCTACTCAGAATCAGTTGTTTTCACGGCTACTCACAATCAGTTGTTTTCACAGCTACTCACAATCAGTTGTTTTCACGGCTACTCACAATCAGTTGTTTTTATAGCTATTCAAAATCAGTTATTTCCACGGCTAGTCATAATCAGTTGTTTTCACATATACTCAAAATCAAAACTGATTGTGAGTAGCCGTGAAAACAACTGATTGTGAGTAGCTGTGAAAACAACTGATTGTGAGTAGCCGTGAAAACAACTGATTTTTTACCTTTTTTTTTTATAACCCAGGGGAAATGCGTTACGCATCCCCTGGAAGCTCGGGTAAGCTTTCGGGGGTATGTAGGACTCTCTCCCCCTAAGTCAAGGGGAGGTTTACACACTAAAACCCCTGGGGGTGTCCACCGCGTGCGCCATTATTTGAGGACCCCCCGGTACACTTTCCAGTATTCCTCAGGGGGCCCTCGGCGCCTTCGCGCTTACGCGCTTCTTCTCGCGCCGGCCAAATGGCCGGCATTTATGCTTTCTTGTCGACTGCGAGGAGGGGAACACCATCCTCTTCGCAGCTTCTCCCTCCGAGTCGGAAGGTTGGGATGGGCTGAGCGCGGAATTACCCGCCCGCGGCCGAACCCGTCCCCTATTCCCAGCCTTAGGGGGGGAAGAGTCAGGTCTACTACGGTGGCCGACCGCCGCCCCTTGCAATAGGCGGCCCGGGCAGGCGCATTAACTGTGCCTGCCCTCGTGGTCCGGGCTTGAGCCCGGAACACGATAGTGGGCCTTTCGACCCTCCTCGTAGCCGGGCGGTGCCATCCCCGGGAATGGAGGAGTGGTTACCCCTCAGAACCTCCCGGCGGCAGCCACCGCCCGGTTTACCCTCATCTTACCCCACCCGCTCCTCCCAAGCAAAGTAGGGGGAGCTGGTAGGCCCTTAACCGTCGACCCCTCCTCTGCCTCAAAAATCGAGGGGGGCGGGTCCTCTTCCTCTTCCTCCTCCTGACTACTCTCCCGCCCGTCATCCACCGACGGGGCGGAGCAAGAGGGGGGTGGTGCGATCCCCACCTCTTCCCTCATCTCGCGCTCGGCGGCCTCCTTTTGCGACATAACGTCGTGGCAAAAGGAGGCCACCGCCTCCCATGCTTCCCGGCACTCGAGCATCTTTGGCACGATGCTCGGGAGCCTGAGATCCTGGCCGACCATTGTAGTGAGGACTCCGCGCTCTTGAGCCCACGCCGGGCACTCCTCCAGCGTATGCTCTGCGGAGTCGTCCCTAGCCGCGCAGTGGTGGCACTGTGCCGTGCGCTCCTTACCTATTCGACGCAGGTATCGACCGAAGCAACCATGCCCGGTCAATACCTGCGTCATGTGGTATGTCAACCCGCTATGTGCCCTGCCCACCCATTCCGGCAGGCAGGGACGGATGGCTGCAATAGTTCGGACTCCCGGCGTGTTCGGGGCCCCCAGCGATCTTTGCTATCGTCGGAGGGCCTTACGCCGGGTCGAGTCGCGTATCCTCTGTACGGCCCCGGCTGTGACCAAATGGTCACCCTTTCGTCGGGGGAGCTCCGCAACCTTGTTGTACGTCTCTGCGTACAGTTGCGTTAGGAGCTTCGCCAGTATTATGCCTGCCAGGGCCGTGACGGCTGCATGCGACGCCTTCACGAGGCGGATGGCCACTAATCGCTGCGCACTATGCAGAATTGCGATGATGCGCCGCTTAGTCCCCGCCTCTTCCGCCCAAACTGGCGCCCTGTATAGGGCGATGGACGAAACGGTGTTCGCATATAGCCTGCGAACTCGGTTGTCCGGACCACCGATGGTAGGAAGGGGACTGCACAGTGCAGCCGCGACTCTCCTCAACTTGCGACCCTTCATTCTCCCGACCACCGTCGTCCATAACTCCTGTTGCGCCGAAGCGGAGTCATTCGATGGCCTGGGGGCAAGGATGGTTGTGTGCTCGCCACCCCCGCACTCCCGGCCGCCGCCTTGCTAGATGCTGCGACACCACTGGCTCCTTCCTTAATGGGGGCATGAGGAGGAGGAGGGGAGGAGGTTGTTGGAGGGGGGGGGTCGGGAAACAGCGGCGGAGGCCGCAGCTTTCTTCCCTTTCTTTTTCTTCCTCCCCTTGTTCTTTTTCTTCCCTTCTGTGTTGCCCGTTGACGTTGGGGCGGGGGGCGGGTTACTACCCGCCACCATCCCCGCTGAAGGCTAGCACGAGAGGGATGGGCTATCCTTTCCCCGGCTCCATGTACTGGGGTGCTCTTCTTTTACGGGAATGGTGGACCCAGGGTTGGGACCAGGAAGGGAAGCGTCCGCCGTTTTGCTGACTTTGGGTGACAGTCCTATGCGACTGAGCAGCTGAGGCAGTATGACCTCCAACACGACGTTGAGGTCATCCACTGTAAGGGCCTTTGCCCTTCGTATTGCCGAGCCGGTTCGATCTCGGCACGCACCCCTTTGAGAAGGAGGCGGTATGCCGGGGGGATGACTTCCCCAAGCAGCAGTCTGCTGGCTGGCTCAATGGGTGGGGATGCGGTCTCAAAGGCTGCAGCTCCCACCTCGCCAATCTCCATGCGACCCTCGTCCTCACTGCTGTCCACTATCCTCTTCCGCTGGACGGCAGCCTGCCTTTTGGGCCTTCCGGGGGGTGTTGGAGAGGAAGCGCGGGCCGGCCAAGAACTCTGGGTCCTTCGTCCTTGGGCCTTTCGGGCTCCTAGAGCGTCCAGCTTTCGCTCCTCGCGTCGATCTCTTGGCGTGGGAACTTGCTCGCGTCAGCGTTTTCCCGCTTGACGCTGATGCCGCGGCAGGAGACAGGGCTTTCCCCACAGTTCTTCGCGCCTCCTCCACAGTGCCGCTTCTAGCTGCCCGGGGCGGCAGCTCGCCGAAGCTAGCCTCGTCATCACGAGTGTTAACGGTCTTCTCCCCCCTCGTCGTGGTGTTTGTTTTTTTTAGATGAGGACATATTGACAGGTATTTTCCATTTAAGACGTTTCGGCCATGATGGCAGCTTCATCGCAGTGGAGCATCTTTTACGCCTGTAAGAAACCCTAAATAAAGATGTGGAAGCCGAGAAGCGGCTTGTCGGGGGACCAACCCTATCCACACCACATGACTCTACGAAAAAGATACCTGGAGACGGCCAGGCCCACTGTGATGTTAGAGGTTTAACGTCACCCCTATCGCGCGAGACCCTCACGGATCCGAACCGAGAAGTAGCCTCCGCCTCAGGTTAGACGTGCCACCATTTGCCCTAGGTGGCAGCGGGTGTGGGAGCAAGTTGGTCAGACCGCCCCCCCCCACTTCCCCGCCCGGCACGCACGCTTCAACCCTCGCATTTACTCCAAACAGACCCGGGTCAGCGGTTTTCCCACGTTGAACATGTCGGTTTCACGGGTCCACTGCGGCTGCAGAGGGAAAGAGTAAGGTGGCAAGCCACTCTACTTATGCATCCCCATAGCAACAGTCCCCCATATTACTAACGACAGAGGTCAGGTACCAACATGACTCGGGTCCCGGGCTACCCCCCTGACGCACCGAAGTGAGCCAGGGGGTACCTGAGAGTTACTACTCCCCCAGGTGTAGTCTACGAGGAATATCGCACGGCCAACCGGAGCCCATTCATCCATCCACACTCCCCACGCCAGGCCAGTGCCTGACGTGAGGGCCACCGTTCGCCAGCGATCCTCAGGTAGGGGCCTCCCCTCCGGCCGAAACCGAAAGGTACTGCCGCCGAACCTTCATTGGATCGCCGGTACCCTTCCACCACGATAAGATGGCTGTATGGAGGGGTGATTTTTTTGACCCTGGCAACGCCAGGATCAATCTACTGAAATCAGTAAATACAATAGATCTTTTTAAGATCTGAAACAGTTTTTTGTAAAACTTATATTTTTCGAGATATTTCACCGGTCCGATACTTTTGCTCCACCCTGTATATACATATACATATATATTGTGGAACTAAATATTTATTACACACACACACACACACACACACACACACATATATATATATATATATATATATATATATATATATAGGGTGTTCGGAAAGTACCGGGACGCTCGAATATCAGGAAAAATATAAGTTTTACAAAAAAATGTTTCAGACAAAAGTTGTGGCGTTTAAAAAGATGTATTTACTGATCACATCAGTTTGACCTTGGGTTGCGTAGCGAAGGTCAGGTCAAGGTCACATTAATTTTTTTAAATGGAACACCCCATTTTTCATTGCATATTCTTATAGCACATCTCGAGAGCTTTCCAAA
>NW_022639872.1:20760-22484 GCF_010583005.1 Odontomachus brunneus | reverse complement strand
AATAAATATCAATGTATCACGTATACTTATAACATACGTCTTACTACTGCGGATGACCATATTTCACTACTTTGACCCTTTATATCTTGGGAAATATTGACTTTTGGGAATTGGTGCAATGATAACTTTTTATCAGCATGGCGAAAACTATAACATAGTGAAATTTCAGCCAATTTGACCGAAAACCATTTTCCATAGGTTTGTGAGGGGTCCCTTCAACGAATTTTTTGGATGGATCGAGAAAAGGAGATTGTCACTTACGAATTGACAACGGTAACATACGGGTTAGCCTGTACTCCCTTTTTGGCCTTACGTACTCTCGTACAACTTGTAGAAGATGAAGGTACTAACTTCCCTCTTGCCATCCCTTCATTAGCGTAAGGAGGGTATGTTGACGACATATTTGGCGGCGCCGACTCCATTCTCAAGCTCAAGAAATCGTTCGACAATTAAATGCAGTATGCATGGCGGGCGGTTTCCTCTTCAAAAGTAGACGAGTAACCACCCATCAATTCTGGAATTTATTTCTCCTAAAAGACGAACTAATTCATTATCTATGCAAATTGAAGAATCACCTATGATTCACGTTTTAGGATTATATTGGAATCCTTCGTCAGATACATTCCACTTTTCTGTAACACTCCCATCTCCATCAGTTATGACTAAACGAAACATTTTATCAGTTATAGCTAAAGTCATTGATCCAATTGGACTTCTAGCTCCTATCATAATCACAGCAAAATTATTTAATTCGCTGCCACCAAATTGTCGTGCCCGTGTTGCCGGGACACGAAAAGAGTTCGAGATCGGTGATGCGGGCGCGGCAGAGTGTGTGGCGGTGAGTGCGAGATGTACTCAATAATAGTACTACGTTGAGTAGTTTAAATATAAAAAGTTTATTTAATAAGTACATTTGTACGTGTTTAATTTCTACTCCCGTTCTTATTAGTAATGTGCGAACTGCGCGTTGGTCGCGTATGTCGCGGCGAGAGACCGAGGTGTTAAGTCTTGTCGGTAAGTTTCCTGATTTTATTTTATCTAAATAGTAAATTATGTCGTCCTGGTCACGTACCAGGTCATCCAGTAAAGCGTTTAGTATCGTAAAATGTTCGTCTACTTGTTGTCTTAATGTGAGTCCAACTTCACCTGTATAGAGCTGTGTTATGTTATTCCATATTATTTTTTCGTTAGTTTCTAAAGTCTTTCCGAGGTTATCAAGGTGGTGGACTGTTGTATTGATGATTTTTAATTGGTTTGTCACTTGTAACGTGCCCGCCCTAAAAATCTCTAAATTTTCACGCCGCTAGATATTGCATTAACCTGAGGCCGATTTATGCTAAACTGAGAAGTAGACTATAAGATATTTTATTTCAGCCGCGAATCCTACTAATTCAATCGTCAGAGACGGCTTAAACTAAAATTACATAACAACCAGGTGGCAGCAGTCCTCCTGTAGACTTCTATCCGTTAAAGGAAATATAAATCATCACCTAATAATTAGCCGATGGAAAGCCATACGTGACGAACGGAATAGTAAAAGTATATTAAGTATATTTTGTAACGAACTGTATAGAAGTATACACCACCGCTGCTAGAGTTAAGAGACCGCAACTTTTGTACGCACATATAGCATAAGAATATTCGCGAGACGAACTCGCTTAGGTACGAACGTTCGACGTGACATCATCGCGACGCTACGCATCACGCCACCGAGAACGGCGTCC
>NW_022639872.1:19953-20412 GCF_010583005.1 Odontomachus brunneus | reverse complement strand
GTTCTATTTTACTGAAGCCAGCGAGCTCTACTTATCCCGAGATTCTCTACGACCGACCTGCGTGCGGAACTGCAGCGACAGCGTACCCAGGCGAATTTAATCACGACCAGCGGATCCCTACAATAAGCGACCGTGAGTCTAATACTACCCCTTTACTCTCGAACACTAGACCGGTAGGATCCGAGCGACCACCTATCGTTAAAATTACTATTATTCTCTATACATTTATTACTCAGACTTTTATATTATCATTTATTTTACGTTATCGTATATTCTATATTACTGCATATTGTATTATTACATTATTACTCTGATTTTTATATCGATACTCATTCCATATTGTCACTTGTTCTATATTTCTACATATTATTCTTAATACAATTATTATTCTAATTCTTATATTGTCATATATTACCTATTGTCATTTATTCCATATTGTCATACATTCTATATTCTTGT
>NW_022639872.1:13538-19531 GCF_010583005.1 Odontomachus brunneus | reverse complement strand
TACAGCGTAGAACATTTTATTCAATATATTAGATGCCGAAGAGATGCGGCAAGAAGTATAGAGAGCGACTACGCAGGTGGATATCACGCACTGCGGAACAGCGAACGCCTGTCTCCGTCGTGCCTAATTCTCCTAACCCTACAGAACGAGGGTATTTCATTATAAATGCAAACAATTATTATATTGAGGTTCGCGCCTCATTGAGACCACTATCGTCAGGGCCCGTCACGCCGACCGCGCCCGTTATTAAAGAGGAACCTACATATATCGAATTAAAGCCAAGGGACCAGCAGGTTCCTAATTCAAATTTAGATTTAACTAGTAGCGAACAAGCAGTAGTTGAGGCGCTAGTGAGTGTACTGACAGACAACGAATAAAACACGTTTTAAATATTAAATCCACTTCATTCTTCGAGAATCACATTCTACAATCCAATATTATTCAAGATACATCCTTTTAGTATTTTTCCTTAATTTCCTTTATTTAGTAGACGTTCCTTTATTGTAAATTTACGCCCTCAAGGCAATCAGTCTATATTACTAGCATTCTCAATATAATTCCAGAATCTTATATTTTTCTTGTTTTCAATTACTTATTTCTTATTCCATTTACATACATCAATCAGAATCATTTTACAGTATATTTCTATTCTACTACAAATTACAATTTAACTATTTTTCATAGAAGGTTATTACTTTCGAGTCATTTCACTCTTATTACACATAAACGCACACTTAAATAACTTCCTCTCGATGCACCGCTCTCTACCAGCCCTGGTTATTGTCGGTGAATGCAGGCAGGCCTAAAACAAAAGAGAGCAAACTTTTCTTGTGTCTGAGTGGTCGCAAGGGACGTTACATAATTTGGTGGCAGCGCGGTGGGATTGGTTTAGGTGATACCGTTAGGAAGCATTAAAATACACCAAACAATTTTACACAAAATGGCAACTAGAAGCTTACGATCAAATTCAAATAAATCTTTACCTGAAGCTACAGCAGAACTCACTATGGACGAATCAGAGAACGTTAAGAGTAGGTTAGAAAGACTAGAAAATTTAGAAGAGAAAGAAAGAGAAATCCGCGAAATGACAGAAACCTTACGGAGAGAGAAGGAAGCATACAGTAGAAATCTTTTGAACACTCAGAATACTCAAGCCATAATGGCAGACCTTTTTAAAGAAGTTCAAACATTTAAACCACTAATTAATCAAGTTAATATTCTACAAGAACAAATCACTTCATTACAAAATAATCCACAACCACGAACTTCCACACAGCAATTTACACACGAAGAACGAATTAATTCCCCCATTACCCCCATTACTCCCATGAATTCCCCTAATTTTCTTGAACCATCTCCCATTCGTCTAAAAGACATCGTCGACTCAATTCCTAAATACGACGGACAACGAATGTCCGTATTTCAATTCAGCAAATTATGCGAACGCGCTTTAGATTTAATTCCGTCTCATCAGAAACCTTTTTTAATTCAACTAGTACTTAACAAATTAGTCAGACATGCGTACACTGCCATCGAAGGCACACACTTCAACACGATTGCCGTTTTAACACGAAAGTTGAAACAAATTTTTGGACCAAATAAATCGTTAAATCAGTATAAAGGAGAACTTGGTAACGCTTATATGAAACCTAGCGAAAGCATTTTTGATTATATTGGCCGCATTAAAGATTTACGTACAGCCATAATCGACGGAGAACTCGAATTCCATAAAAGACTTGACGATTATACGATGGACAGCATCGATTTTGATGTTTTAGAAAGTTTTATAAATGGCCTACCCTCAGAATTATTAATCCGCGTTAAAATAGAAGGCTACAACAATTTGGATGAAGCATTTATGAAGGCGATAAAGATGTCTAAAACCTTAGAGACCGAAACACAACGACGCAAAGCCTCTTTCACGAGATCTTATTCCCCTCTACCTTTAGCTAGATAGGACGCTCCTTCAACTCCCCGTGGAACTCATCCACAATTGCAAATTGATCGTAACCAGCCTCGAAGCATTCTGCAGAGACCCTCTGCACCTTTCATTAAACCCCTCATCCCCGGACAACCTGGTCCCAATGCCCCTTTTGGAAAATTTTGTCGATATTGTAAAACCGAGGGACATCTTGTAAACGAGTGCATCAAATTAAAATATAGAAATTCGTATCCGCGACAACAAGTCGCCAAAGAAGGCAGACTCGCACGGAAACAGAAGATGGAGAATGGTTATAGATTACCGATTATTAAATGAGAAGACTATAGGCGATGCATATCCGTTATTTAACATTACAGATATTTTGGATCAATTAGGTAACGCGAAATACCTTTCCGTACTAGATCTCGCGTCTGGTTTTCACCAAATCCCGATGTCGCAGAAAGACGCGCCTAAAACTGCTTTTAGTACCCCCTATGGGCACTACGAATTCAAGAGAATGCCATTTGGACTCAAAAACGCGCCGGCAACTTTTCAACGGTTAATGGACGATATTGTAGTTTACGCTCGATCTTTAGAGGAGCACCACATTAAATTCAAGAAACTAATGAAAAGATTAAGGGAAGCAAACCTAATGCTACAACCTGACAAGTGTGAGTTTTTGAGACACGAAGTGACTTACTTAGGTCACATTATTAGTTCAGACGGTGTTAAACCAGACCCGTCAAAAATCAAATCCATCAAGGAATTTCCTACACCAAAAACCCAGAAAAATATTAAAGAATTTTTAGGACTTTCCGGATATTATAGACGTTTTATTTCTAATTTTTCCAAGATAGCTAAACCTCTAACGGACTTATTAAAGAAAGATAAGCAATTTTTATGGGGTACACAACAAAACATAGCTTTTGAAACGTTACAAAATTACTTAATTACAGAACCGCTTCTACAATATACCCCGATTTTTCGCGATCTTTCAATTTAACGACAGATGCGTCAGGATACGCTATAGGCGGAGTTTTAAGTCAAGGTCCTATAGGAAAGGATCCCCCTATCGCTTACACTTCCCGTGTTTTAAATCAAGCAGAGCAAAATTATTCGACAATCGAGAAAGAATGTCTGGCCATTATTTACTGCATAAATCATTTCAGACCCTACCTGTATGGTAGAAAATTTATAATTGTCACGGATCATAAACCCCTCGTATGGTTAAACTCCATTAAGGATCCTTTATCGCGCCTATGGAAATGGCGTACCAAATTGTCAGAATATGAGTTCGAGATCCAGTATAAAAAAGGGACCCTCAACAGCAACGCAGACGCGTTATCGCGAAATCCTCCGATTGCCTCGAGCAATCCTCTTTCTACTTTAGATCCCTTTACTTCAAATGAATCCTCTAACGAATCCCTATTTCCTTACCAAACCGCACCTAGCAGATTACGCTGTAGCGACACTCGCGATAGTTCACACATTCCACCACAACCTTCACAAAGTCAACCTCCAATTGAGAGCTTAGACGACAACGCTTTACCTTCACCGCCCGCAGAAGCGGAGCAAACATTTACGTTCCCCCCAGCAGACGTTCAAAATTTCCAAAATATAAATGATGAAGAACCTGCCACAGAAGTCGAGATACCTTATAACAATACTAGCATCGAAGTTAGCAATGAGGTTCAACCTGAAATAAGAAATATAGAATGGGATAACATATTTTCGACCTCAGACGAGGAACAGTCAGATCCAGAATTCATAAATGAAACTGAGAGCAGCGAAGACGAAGAAATTTTTGAGTCAAATTCAGTACCAATAAACTTATCGCGATCCCAACCTTTAGTAAAAATCAACGAAACTCGTGAAACACTTTTATCGCGGAACGATAACCAGGTAATATTCATAACTTTAGAAGGAACCCCGTATGACAATGGTGCTAAAGAACACCAACAAGCCGAGCGTCTTCCCAAGTACGATATGTAACGTCTTCTGTGACCGCTCAGACACAAAAAGAGTTATGCTCTCTTTTGTTTTAGGCCTGCCTGCATTCACCGACAATAGCCAGGGCTGGTAGAGAGCAGTGCACCGAGAGGAAGTTATGAGTGTGTGTGGTTAAATAAAGTGAAAAAGAAATAATTTGTGTGTTATAATTTATTTACCGAAAATAGAACCTCTTACTTGGGTTAGAATAAATTGACGATATTACTTCAATTAATTGTAACCTCGATAAAATAAGGTTGTACCATAAAGAGAGTAAATGTAAATGAAATGGAAAATAAAGTAATCTTCGTTTATAAGTCCGAAGTTGCGTATTTGTATCTTGAGGTTATACTTCAGGAATATTAAAGTTAATCGAAAGGAGCTCTAGGATGTAAATCTGGAGATACTTTATTAGTTAATTAATATATTTATTAAGGGTAGGTTGTGACGAGTGATACGTAAGAGTTGACACGATTTTAATTATGAGAAGGTCTTTTATTGTTCGTTGGTGAGTACATTTACTAACGCTTCGACTACGGCTTGTTCGCTACTTGTTAAATCTTTATGCAAATCTAAGTTCGAATTCGGAACCTTTTGATCTTTCGGTAATAACTCAGTGTATTTAGGCTCCTCTTTAATAACGGGTACGGTCGGCCTTGGTGGAAGTGGTCTCAGTGACGCGCGAACCTCAATATAATAATTTTCTGAATTTAGAATAAAGTACCCTCTTTCTGTAGGGTTAGGAGAGCTGGGCACGACGGAGATAGGTGCGCCTTGCTCCGCGGTGCGTGCAATCCACCTGCGTAGTCGCTCTTTATGTTTCCTGCCGTTTCTCTTCGGCATATAATATTTTGAATGAAATATTCTAAGTTGCAACTTGATTTGAACTCAATGTGAAACTCAGTAAGAACGATTTAAGTATGGCGGTATGGGTGTAAAGCAGAAATATATCCTCTGGTCTCTCAGTCCTTAAGTTGTATGATCCTGTTCGCAATGGATCTGTTGAAGTCTCGATCAGATCTCGACTGACTCGCTAGCCAGGAAATCCTCACGCGCTACTTCACAATTCGCTGTATATTAATTAAGTTCCGGAGCGTTCGTGAAATGCTGCCGAGAACTGTCAGAGCTCTGTCTTAAGAAGCAGAAGATGCAACCAGGAGCGGTACACGCTGCCTAGCACATTAGCAGTATTATGGTGTTATAGCGAACACCGCAGCTCTGCAGGAATGTGTGTAAAAGCGTATGGCTTACGACTGACGCATGTGCCAGTGAAGCGTCGAGACCAAAGACGAAACGCAAGGTAATGCAAGGTGTAAAGGATGTATAGGAAAAGAATCGTTCTTAAAGAGAGCAGTAATGTATGAATTGTATAATATATTTTAAGAGCGAATACAATTATGGTATTTAAACAAGATTCTTATGTGTAAATGATGTTATAACTATTAAGAAATACGGTAGTACTATAAGAGTCAGAATAGTACTAGAATTAAATCAAGAATAATGAATTTAACGATAGGTGGTCGCTCGGATCCTACCGGTCAAGTGTTCGAGTGTAATTAGGGAATAAACTCACGGTCGCTTATAGTAGAGATCCGTTAATTGTGGTAGAACTCGCCTGGGCACGTTAATACTGACGCTGCAGTCTGCTCACAGGTCGATCGTGGATGGTCCGAACAAATGCGTAAAGCAACGGGTCGGAGAGTAACAAAGGCTTCACGCAGCAGCGTGAGCGAAGACTTGGTATGCTAAATTTTACCCGAACAAATGCGTGATGCTACGGCTTGTAGAGTCTTGAAAAATTCCCGAACAAATGCGTAAAGCTACGGGTTGTAGAGTCTTGAAAAATTCCCGAACAAATGCGTAATGCTACGGGTTGTAGAGTCTTGAAAAATTCCCGAACAAATGCGAGGAGAGCTCCGGGAGCACGCCTTTTATAGGGCTCCGACGGGAGCTTCGTACGTTCCCGACGCTTTCCGACGGCGGTCGGCTCGCAGCGCCGAATTCCACGGCGCCTCGGTGGTCTCGGGTCGGTCTTTCCCAAAGGGATTCCATCGCTCTTCAGCTTCTCGGTACTGTGTGCGGA
>NW_022639872.1:13154-13528 GCF_010583005.1 Odontomachus brunneus | reverse complement strand
GCGCCTCGGTGGTCTCGGGTCGGTCTTTCCCAAAGGGATTCCATCGCTCTTCAGCTTCTCGGTACTGCGTGCGGGTGGCTGGATGACGTTATGTGCGATGGCGTGATGCATAGCTTCGAGATGATGTCATGCTGAGTGCGTTCTGTCGTGCCTAAGCGGGTTCGCTTCGCGAATATTCTTATATTATTCGGCTTACCTACTAATTCCTTCGTCATGTATGGTTTCCACTAACTACTTGCTTTACCAGTATTGACAATATGTTGAGTTTTATTCTTAACCGTTTCTGACGATTGAATGAGTAAGGCTTTCCGTTAAAACAATTTAACTTATGTTCTACCTCTCAGTTTAGCGCAAATCGGCCTCGGGTTAAAGTG